>NC_135968.1:28041460-28341817 GCF_053455715.1 Rhinoraja longicauda | reverse complement strand
TTGAGTTGCTCTAGCACTTTGTGTCTATAGTCCCCAGTGCTCCCTTTGAGATTGTGGTGTAAGTGCCATTCAGGTGGAGGCAAACCTCTTTGCACTGGGGCAGGAGTGATGCCAGGAGGACACAATGCCTACAAGACAACTCCAATGACAAAAACAATTCCTTCTAGCTGACAAGATACTCTTACTCAAGGGTCACTATTGGCATGACGTCCAGAGCAGAGTGCTGTTCTTTTTTTCTTTATTCTTTAATATGTAGCTGTCACCAGCATTATAAATAATCCATATTCCTTTGCTGATTGAGAGAGTCTGATGGGTCAGTAATTAGCTGGACTGGGTTTGTTCCTGCCTTCATGAGGTAGATTCCAATCGTGTGACTGTACTGGGACGGTATGACTAGAGTATGACTAGCTAGTCTTGGAGAGAAAGTCTTGAGCTGATATTTGACCATGTCCCGTAGTTTGACCATGTCCCGTAGTCTTGAGTCTTGAGCTGATATTTGACCATGTCCCGTAGTCTTATCTGTAATCAGGAGCTCAGCAATTTCTTTAGAGTCATAGAGTCATAGAGTCATAGAGTGATACAGTGTGGAAACAGGCCCTTCGGCCCAACTTACCCACACCGGCCAACATGTCCTAGCTACACCTGCCAGGATTTGATCCATATCCCTCCAAACCTACCCTATCCATGTCCTTTACATCGCATGAAATCAGGAACCAGCAATGGTGGTGGGCATTTGAATGTGCTGCAAAAGGAAGTAGTTAAGGCAGGCACAATAACAACATTTAAAGGATACTGGAACAGGTAATGGATGGGTAAGGTTCATACATGGGCCAAATACAGGCAAATGGGACTAGCTTGGATGGAGCATGTCGGTCAGCATGGATGAGTTGGGCTGAAGGGCCTGTTTCCTGACTATATGACGGGATGACTCTATGACCTCTGGGAGAGGCTGAGATTGCCCACTTTCACCTGAGGTTCTTGCAGAGACCTAAGCTCCCAAAGCCTGGCCTAGGTTCCATAAAATAAATAGCTGTTGATTGATTCAGATATTTACATTTCTCCTGTGTTTGACATAACAAACCTAAATGTCATAACCATTTTACGTACTGAGACTGGCAAAGCACAGATGTATATTCAAGTTTTTTGATGTCTTCTACTAAAGACTGGAGACTAATCTTAAATCTCAAAGCATTTTCGATTTTTTATTTTACATTTGAATTCAAAATATTATGAACAAAGAACATACTTCTAGCTTTGCTGGTTTTGAATCTGGAGGCATTCATTTAGTCTCTAGCCATTTATCAGAGGTATCCTCATAAACCTGAATCTATCCGAGAACTTACCCCATTGAACATTCACACAGACGAAGATTGGCATCCAGGCAAATCATACCAGATATGAGAACAACAAAGGCGGTGCAGTGGCACAGTGGTAGAGCTGCTGCATTACAGTGCCAGAGTCTTGGGTTCGATTCTGACTACAGGTGCTGTCTGTATAGAGCTGGTACATTCTCTCTGTGACTGCGTGGGTTTGGCTCTGGGTGCTCCAGTTTTCTCACACACTCGAAAGGTTAATTGACTTTGATTTAAAAAATTGTAAGTTGTCCCTGGTGTGTAGGATAGTATGGGGTGATTGCTGGTTGGTGTGGTCTCGGTGACCCTAAACGCCTGTTCCTGCGCTGGATATCTTAAGTCTAAGGTAAAGATAGTGTAAAAGATAAAATAGGCAGAGTGCAGAATATAGTGTCACAGCTACAGACAAAATGCAGGCAAAAAAATGTGCAAGGACTGCAATGAGGTAGATTGGAAGATCGGGAATTCATCATTAGCATATGAGAGCCCTTTCAGGAGTCTGATACAGCAGCGAAGAGGCTCTTGAATCTGGTAGTTCAGTGGGAGCATGGATTGTTTTGGTTACTTTAACTATATTAATGCTTTTACTTAACTTACGTGCCCAATGTGGGGTTTTAAGTGAATTTATTATTTTTTATTTGCTTCATCTACTGAAATGATTTCTATCAGTTTCTTTATTTAATATCAGTGGGAAAGCTTACTGTTGCCACAGGCTGTAACGATAATGCTGCCCTCGTCCTACTCTGCCTTGTGGAGGGGCTGGAACAGCAGTGCCAGCAGGACATTGTGGGGCATGTAGCTATTAAATGTTAGGGTGATTCGAGGCATCGTGTGAGAGGTGAAGTCAAGGTACAAGGCGGGTTTGAATGCACAATCCAGCCTGTTGAAGCAGTTTAGTTTAGTTTAGTTTAGTTTAGTTTAGTTTAGTTTACTTTAGTTTAGTTTAGTTTAGTTTAGAGAGGTATAGCTCGAAACCAGGCCCTCCAGCCCGCCGAGTCTGCGCCAACCAGTGATTTCTGTACACCAGCACTATCCTAAACTCTAGGGACAATTTTACAATTTTACCAAAGCCAAATTAACCTACAAATCTGCACGTCTTTGGAGTATGGGAGGAAACCGAAGCACCCAGAGAAAGCCCATGCAGTCACGGGGAGACTGTACAAAGTCCATATAGAAAGCACCCATAGTCGGGATGGTACAGTCTCTGGCACTGTAAGGCAGCAACTCTACCGCTGTGCCACCAGTTCCCTCACAATGTTATGTGTCCTTGTATCGCAATGCGACACCTAATCTTAAAAATAAAGAATTGCAGCAAAGTAATGAATACCTGTCCAATCCTCTAGTCTGTGCTGAACTTAACTGGACACAACTGGGTAAACAAAAAAGATTACTTCAACTCCTGAACATAATCCAGTAGCCGATCATGGAAAGTATGTACATGTGAATACTAAATAACATCAGGGTTAGGCACAGCTGTGCCTCACACAGTGTCACAGCTCCTTTACCCAGTGTATCAGATGACTTCTGGCACTTGTGGAATTGTAAAACCCAGCATGACTCACTTTCTCCAGTCTATCAGGGCAAAAAATTGAAAGTAAAGAAACAGAATGTTAAATAGAACATAGAACAGCACATTGCAGGAACAGGCCCTTTGACCCACAACATCTGTGCCGAACTTAATGCCAAGATAAACTAATCTCATCTACCTGCTCATGATCTATATCCCATCATTCCCTGCATACTCATGTGCCTACTTAAAAACCTCTTAAATGCCGGCTTCTTTAGTATCTGCCTCACCGCCACCCCAGCCAGCGCATTCCACGCACCCACCACCGCCACCCCAGCCAGCGCATTCCACGCACCCACCACCGCCACCCCAGCCAGCGCATTCCACGCACCCACCACCGCCACCCCAGCCAGCGCATTCCACGCACCCACCACCGCCACCCCAGCCAGCGCATTCCACGCACCCACCACCGCCACCCCAGCCAGCGCATTCCACGCACCCACCACCGCCACCCCAGCCAGCGCATTCCACGCACTCACCACCGCCACCCCTGCCAGCGCATTCCACGCACCCACCACCGCCACCCCAGCCAGCGCATTCCACGCACCCACCACCGCCACCCCAGCCAGCGCATTCCACGCACCCACCACCGCCACCCCAGCCAGCGCATTCCACGCACCCACCACCGCCACCCCAGCCAGCGCATTCCACGCACCCACCACCGCCACCCCAGCCAGCGCATTCCACGCACCCACCACCGCCACCCCAGCCAGCGCATTCCACGTACCCACCACCGCCACCCCAGCCAGCGCATTCCACGCACCCACCACCGCCACCCCAGCCAGCGCATTCCACGTACCCACCACCGCCACCCCAGCCAGCGCATTCCACGCACCCACCACCGCCACCCCAGCCAGCGCATTCCACGCACCCACCACCGCCACCCCAGCCAGCGCATTCCACGCACCCACCACCGCCACCCCAGCCAGCGCATTCCACGCACCCACCACCGCCACCCCAGCCAGCGCATTCCACGCACCCACCACCGCCACCCCAGCCAGCGCATTCCACGCACCCACCACCGCCACCCCAGCCAGCGCATTCCACGCACCCACCACCGCCACCCCAGCCAGCGCATTCCACGCACCCACCACCGCCACCCCTGCCAGCGCATTCCACGCACCCACCACCGCCACCCCAGCCAGCGCATTCCACGCACCCACCACCGCCACCCCTGCCAGCGCATTCCACGCACCCACCACCGCCACCCCTGCCAGCGCATTCCACGCACCCACCACCGCCACCCCAGCCAGCGCATTCCACGCACCCACCACCGCCACCCCAGCCAGCGCATTCCACGCACCCACCACCGCCACCCCTGCCAGCGCATTCCACGCACCCACCACCGCCACCCCAGCCAGCGCATTCCACGCACCCACCACCGCCACCCCAGCCAGCGCATTCCACGCACCCACCACCGCCACCCCTGCCAGCGCATTCCACGCACCCACCACCGCCACCCCAGCCAGCGCATTCCACGCACCCACCACCGCCACCCCAGCCAGCGCATTCCACGCACCCACCACCGCCACCCCTGCCAGCGGCATTCCACGCACTCACCGCCTGCTGTGTAAACAACCTTGCCCCACAGATATCCTTTAAACTTTGCCTCCCTCACTTAAAGCTATCCTCTCTAGTCTTTAACATTTCCACCATGGGAATAAGGTTCTGACCCTATCATGGCTTCTCATAATTTTATTGATATAATCACATTTTATATACTTCTGCCAAGTCTCCCCTCAATTTCCAGCATTCCAGAGAACACAATCAAGTCTGCCAAACTGCTCCTTAGAGCTAACACTCTCTAATCCGGACATCATCCCTTCTGAACCCTTTTCAAAGCCACGATATCCTTCCTGTACAGGGCAGCCAAAACTGCATGCAATACTCAAAATTCGCTTAACCGAAGTCCTACAAAGCTGCATCATGGCATCCTGACTCGTATACTCAATGCTCTGTCCAATAAAGGCAAGCATATCGTATGCCTTCTTTACCACTCTACCTATTTATGTTGCCACTTCCAAGGAGTTATGAACTTGGACCTCAATGCTGTTAAGGGTTAATTGAACCCGCATTTCATAAATGTCTTTCATATGGTATAGAGCTTCAACAAGATGCTGCGGAATTGTGAATGCCTTCATAAATGAAAGACATTTATTATTTTCCCAATAGAGTACAAAAAAAATCTTCTGTTTAGATTTCTAAAGTTAAGATGTCTTTGTGAAATAAAGTAAACATGTGAGCTAGCTACTATTTGCCTAAAGTAACAAGGTCCTGCAAAATGAATCAATTTCTGTAATCCCTTAAGTGCATGTCCAAAAACAATAATCTTCCAATTTGTGCAACCATTTCAGTAGATGGTAAATAACTCTCAACACATATTTTTGAGAATCATTGATAAAATCTTCTTCTTAGGCCATCCCTCGCGATCAAGGTTGACTCGCTTCCACTCAACTTCTGTGGGTTCTGAAGTGTCTGAAGAGTCCTTTGTGGGATCTGCAGAGTCAGCCACAGGTGGGGCAGGTGGTGCTTGGTGGAGCGGGAGGGTGGGTTGGTTGGAATGCTACGCGTTCCTTCCATCGTTTGTTCACGGCCTCCGCGTATTCCCCACAATAGACTGAAGATAGCCGGTGACTTTCCAGCTGCTCTTTCTTTCATTTGAGATGATTCCTGAGACGCAGCAGGTCATAGAGTCATCGAGCACGGAAACAAGTCTTTTGGCCCAACTAATCCATGCTGAGCAAGATGCCCAACTAAGCCAGTCCCATTTGCCCGCGCATGGTCCATATCCCTCTAAACTTTCCTGTCCATGTACCAGTCCAAGTGTCTTTTAGATGTTGTTATTGTACCTGCCTCAACTACCTCCTCTGGAAGCTCATTCCATATATACACCACCCCCTGAGAGAAAAGGTTTCCCCTCAGGTTCCTATTAAATCTTTCCCCTCTCAACCTGTGTCTTCTGATTGATTCCCTATTTCTGGGTAAAAAATTATGTGCATTCACCCTATCAATTCCCCTCTATAAGATTACCCCTCAGCCTCCTGCACTCCAAGGAATAAAGTCCTAGCTTTTCCAATCTCTTCCTATAGTTCAGGCCCTTGAGTCCGTTAACATCCTTGGAAATCTTCTCTGCATGTTCTTCAGGATCTTACCAAGGATCTTGATTGGCAGGAAGGGCAATGCCAAGCAGTTGGCACAGATACGTAGAGGATGTTTTCTCTGTTAATGTTTAATGGGAAGCCATCCCCTTATTTGTTACAGTGAAGGAATTAAAGACGACTTGGAATTCAGTCAAATGTGCTGATGTGCAAGTGTAATCTGCACACTGTAAACGCATAGTTGCGTTTGGGGGAGACCTTGGTTTTGGAGAGGAGACATTGAAGCTTGAATAGTTTCTTGCATGTCCTGTCCATTGACACCAGGAAGCATGTTGGAGGTGGGGGAATGTTCTGCACTGAGGAAGATTACAAAACAGGTTGGTTGTGATGATGCAGTCCTGCTTTGACGTCAGTCTGAGCTAGGATGAATCTGTGATAGATACATTGGTCAGGATTAAGGTTTATATATAATCAGAAAACAGATATGAACAGTAACCTATTCTGAAACAAATTTGAAAAGATTATTACATAATCTTTCCTGGATGATGGAGTTGAAAGCTTTTGTGGTCAATGAAGGCCATGTATGGTTTAATGCCACATCTTGCACTTTCCTGGAGACCTGTATTTACTGCAATGTGACATATCGCTGTTTTGATGATGGTTATATTTATGGTGTATCTCAGGTCTGCGAGCATGCTTCCTTCTTCCCACTTAAGTGTCTTGGGATAATAACCACCCCTCTAGAATTTGTTCCCCATGTTTTAGTCCATCAACACAATCTTCATCTCCTCCAGGGCTTTTGTTATTTGTAGTTGGTAGATATCTTTTACAACTTTCTGCTGCACTGGGATTGCACTGAAATAATGGCTGATGGCATGCTTTGGGATGGAATCAAGGGTGGTTGAATCAAAAACATAATCTTGTTTGAAGAGACCTTTGAAATTCTCCTTCCAGTTGCTGCCTTGCTGTCTTTGATTAGTCCTCCAATCTTTGTTCTCAAGAGGGTGGGTTTGTGTGGACAAAATTATAAATGCTCTGTTTGGGAAAGTGAGGGGTATAGGTAAAGTTAATTTTCTATATTTTAACCTAATTTTTTCGTAAAATTAATTCTTTAATGTTGCTTAATCGTAGGGGACGATCATACAGGAACGGATGATGACAGTTATCCCAGTTGGATGGAATTTTCTTACAATAATAATGGTCGGTGGACATTTATCTCAAGTTTATACATTGCAGTTAGGATTTGTGTGATTTAGAAAGTGTATATTGTTTATTCTGCATAGCACCACATAAATGATACAGTCGGCGAATTTTATAGGTTTGCATAGAAAAAGTCATAGTGTCATGTTTAATATTCTACACTTTTCTTTGCGACATACTCAAGTGCCCAAGAAGATTAGCTTCATTGGGGCCAATGAGGGCCTAATATTTCATATTATTTGTGAGAAAATATTTATAGTTTACCATGAAAATAATTCACTTCAAATTGAAGCAAGTCTCTTAAGTGGCCATCAAGGTGAGTGAATGCCAAGTGTGGTCATCAGCTTCAAACAAGTACAATTGTCAGTGCCCTCGCATGCTGCTTATCATTTCACCAAGTACCATTGCAACCATGAGCAGTGGCACTGGGACCTGAATTCTCTGCTTTCACACTTATAACGGTGTAAGTTACTGGAGTCGGGAATGCTATTTTGGAGCATCTCATTGCATTCGACCGCTAGCAGAGAGATTCCTCACTCTTGATGATAATGAGGGAAATAGTCACAGTACACATGAAGGTATCCGATCAGTTGATACCATGGGCAAAGCAGTAGCACATGAAATTGAAACCTGATAAATCAAGGTGATTTACTTTGGGTAAAGGTTGGACATACACAATGAATGTTCACACCATAGAGATTATTGAGGAACAGAGGGACCTCAGTCTACAAGTCCAAGGATCCCTGAAGGTAGCAGCACAGATAGAAAAGGTGACGAATGACGCGGATGGATACTTCACTTCATTAGCCAGGGCATAGAATGAACGAGCAGGGAGATTATGGTAGCATGTCATAAAACATTACTTAGGCTACAGCTGCAATATTGTGCACAGTTTCTGTTACCATATTAGATAAGATTGCAGCGGAATGGCTGTAGGTAAGATGCATCTGGGTGTTACTTAGGATGAAGCATTTCACCTCAGAGGAAAGACTGGTTAAGCTGGATTTGTTGTCCTTGGAGTGTAGAAGACCATATGGGAACTTGATAGAGGAATATGCAATTATACAGGTTGTAAATGAAGTGGATAGCTGGAACATTTTCTCCATAGCAAAGATATCTAAAACTGGAAGGTATAGGTTTCAGGCAAAGGCTAAGAGCTTTAGAGGGGATTTGAGGGATATTTTTTCCCCTCTGAATCTAGAATGCACTGACTGAGTGCTAGAGGCAGAACATCTGTGTTTAAGTATTTAAGTATTGAGATTAGCTCTTGAATCGCCAACATGTAGAAGGCTGCAAATGAAGAGCTTGTAAACAGGATTAGTACAGACGTGTACCTGAAGGTCAGCAGGAACATGGTGGGCTGAAAGGCCTGTTTCTGTGTTGTGTGACTCCACGACCAAACAATGCCAAGAGTATGTCATTCCCTATAGATTCACCTAAGGACAGATTGGAAACATTAAGAATAAGGTAACATTTAAGAAGGATGGAAATGTTGATACTGTTTATTAAGTCTTTCCGCATAAGAACTTTCTTGCAAAATAAAACATTTATTGCATTTTCAGTTTTTATTTCAGATTTTGTGCTGAGGCTGGACAGGTCTATGCAGGGAGAAACACCATTAAGGCTTTGGTTTGCCCTGAATTGTTTTTCTCCAAAAGTGCTGAACATTTCCAACAATTTGTGCATTTTGTACTCTCCGCCTAAGCTTCTTGGTTGACATTAAAATCAAAACACATTCAAGTGGCGTGATGATTTATTAATGAAAGGACCATTTTTCCAGATCCTTGTCTTTCAAACCCTTGCCAGAACCAGGGAACCTGTGAAACAATTGCTTCAGGTTTCAACTGCCGATGTCCTCGCCCATTCCTTGGAAAAAGATGCCAGAAAGGTAACGTGCTTTAGCTTACAATAATATTAATGAACTTTAAAATCATATTTCACAAGCTTTCTTTAGCTAATGAATACTATTTTTGTTGTGCTTGCTTTCTCTGTGGGCCACTAGAAATATAGTTGGGATAAGGAATGCAGCAACTGGCACGATTAACCCTGTGTGCCTTAAAGCTGTGCTTCAGTGCTCTTTGTATTGCATTCCCATTGAAAGCTGCTCATAATCATAAACATAACAACCATTTAATATAGTTCTGCTTTTAATATAACTTCTAATGCATTTCAAAGATGACGTCAGTTGTCAGAATGATTTGATGCAATGAAATTTATCATTCTGATCTACACGGCCCCACCTAAACTAAAATTTACGATTTGTAAAAATAGTCGTTTCTGCAACATTACGTATCTTCTGCAATTTGCTTTTGCCCTGGAACATCAGGGCTCGATGCTGCTCTGCTCTCATTGGCTTTTTCTCTTGCACAAACTGAGTATCTCTGCTCTGGATGTCTGATCTGGAAAGGAGAAAGACAGTGGAGAGAGAATGAGTAGGGAGCACATGGGTACAAGCCACGGGTCAGCAACCCATGGAGAATGGGGAAAATGGTGCACGCGGCCGATAGCCAGCTGGTCTCTTGAGTTTGAATGGAAATTCAAGAAAATTAAATTTTTCCCAAAACCAGTGATATTTTTAATTAATTTGCCCCCATATCACCAATTTCACCCAAAGTAAAAAATCTCTCCTTTGATTTTGTGAAAGGTTGGATTGCTATTTTGAGGTTTTTTGCAAGAGTTACTAAGTTTTGGGTGATTATCAGATGGATGGTTATGTTTGCAGATCCATCTTCCATTTCATGTTGGTCCCAACATTTAGCAATAGAAAAAAATGTAATCTACAATAAATTGAATATTTTCAATGAGTAAATGAAAAATCTATGGCTATTCATTTCAGCAAAGCAATACATGGGTTATAGCTTCAATAAGTTTAGGTTGGCCCATTACAGGAAGAATGTGGATGCTTTGGAGAGGATGCAGAAGAGGTTTACCAGCATGATACCTAGATTAGAGGATATTGGCTTGAAGGAGAAGTTAAACAAACTGCATTGTTTTCTTTGGAGCATCAGAGGTTGAGGGGAAACCTGATAGAAGTATATAAAATTATAAACGGCACAGATAAGATTGTCAGAACCTTTTTCCCAGAGTGGAAATATCAAAGACTGGTGAGAATAGCTTTAAAGTGAGAGGGGGAATGTGTAATTGGTGGTGCTGGAATGTGTTGCCAGGGGTGGTGGTGGAAGCGGATATGATAGTGGCATTTAGGGTTTTTTAGATCGGCACATTGAAAGGCAGAGAATTGAGGGATATGGATCACACGACGGCAGAAGAGATTAAGGGTGTCAAGGGTTATGGGGAAAAGGCAGGAGAATGGGGTTGAGAGGGAATGATAGTTCATTCATGATGGAATGGCAGATTAGACGATGGGCAGGATGGCCTAATTCTGCTCCTATGACTTATGAACTTATGAACATGATAAACAACAACGGTGATCTCTGCAATACAACACTTCCAACAAACTTTCAATATGAAAAACATCCCTCCACCACTAACCTCTGCTTTCTATCTCCGTTCTGTTTTATAGCTTTAGGACTGGGCCTTCCGACGGCCATTTTTTCTTATTTTCCTCTCATGGTGGATTTCCTAATAGAGGGGAGAAACTTGCCCTTATTTCTGTTCCTCCCTCCCTTATTATCTCCCTCGATTCTTCTGAAGCAGGTTAACAAAAGAATCACACAAGATGGTTTAATAAATGGAGGCACAATAGAACAGAAGTACATCAAGAAAGGTGATGCAACAGTCACCATGGTAACTATGGATAGTAGTCTATCAATGAGAAATTTGACCGTGAAGAAAGGGAGAACTCTCATGTAGCAAATATTCCATCAATTTAGAGTCAGAGACTTACAGCATGGAAACAGGCCCTTTGGCCCATCTTGCCAACACTGACCAGCATGTCCCATCTACACTAGGCCCACCTGCCTGCGTTTGGCCCATATCCTTAATAACATGAAACTCTCAAGACACTGACATTTAGAACAAATTCACGTCAAATGCCAGTCAATAAAATGTTTCTTGGTCTGAAGTTAAAAATTTAGTTTATATCAAATTCTACGTGGAGGGAGGAGGAACCAATAGTCCATCCAAAAGATGGAGTTTATGCAGCGATTTCCCCAGAGGACAAATAGCAACATACATATTTTACATTGTTTGTTATAAAATCTGTCCTCAATTATTTAATTCATCAAACATTAACACATTTCAGAATTGCAAAAAACATGTAAACATTTTTATAAAAACTATTTACATTTTTACATGTTTAAATTAGAATATCTTGTCTGCACTATAAGTAAATTTTATCTTTTGGGTGATAATAATTCAAAATAAACACAAAATAATTAATTTAAACATTCGTCCACTGATGTAAATCCACAATAACGTAATTGAATGCTGAACATTAGCATACATTCTGCATTTTTTTGTTTTAGTGAATGATCCTTGCAAGAAAAACCCATGCAAGAATGGAGAATGCATTATCCAATCCAACCATCCGTATTATAAGTGTAAATGCAAGCACCCATATGTATTACCTACATGCAAAAAAGGTAAGACATGTTTCATTATGAATCAAATAATGTATTGCAATCTAAAAAACAAAGTCTGTACCCTCTCATATACCGAGGATGAATTCATGATCTTCCAACCTACCCCGTTACATTCCTTACACTTTATTATCTTCATTTTCTCTGTAACTGGTATGGGACTTTATTTGTCACTTGTACAGAGGTACATGAAATTCATTTTTGTACACAGTTCAGTACAGGTATCACTATATATAAGAACATCAAAGATAAACATCTCAGTTACAGTGCAAGTGTGTAGCAGTAGTACACTGAGACAGAATACAGAGTCGCCTGTTTGGCGCCATTTTCAAGTCCTAGTTGTAAGTGCTAGATTCTTGACCTGACCATGAAGGCCCATTGTCATGGCGACGTTGCATGATCAGCCTGGCCAAGCATAGCCATGGTGGCCTCCGCCGCTGCTCCACCACTGTAGTCCAAGTGCGGTTAGCTTCTTGGAGCGGCATCTGATCCTGCCGAGGTCCAGGTTATTGCAGGGCTTCTAGCGGCCCACTCCACCGTTGAGGCGGCACACTGCCTCCCATGGTCAGTTCACTTACCGGCCCAACGTCCACCTCCTACCACTCTAGGCGGGTACGCCAGGTCTTCCGGGCGGGTTCCAGTCATTTTATATGACTTATATAAGTTCATCCTTCAGCTTCCTGTGCTCCCAGAATATAGTCCAAGCTTGCCCAACCTCTCCCTATAACTCATGCCCTCAAGTCTGGAAACGTTCTTCACTGCACTCTTTCCAGCTTAATGGTATCTTTCTTACAGAATGGTTATCAAAACTGAACACAATACTCTAAGTACAATCTAACCAGTACACATGTACAACTGCAACATAATGTCCCAACTTCTATACTTAATTCACTGACTGATGAAGCCAACATGCCAAAAGCGTTTTCATTACCTGTGTCACCACTTTCAGGACTAGTACTCCTAAATCTCTCTTCTCTACCAAACTCCCCAGGGTCCTACTGTTCACTGTGAAGGTCCTGCCCTGGTTTGACTTCCCAATATGCAACACTTCACACTTACTGAACTTAAACTCCACTTGCCATTTCTCTTGTCCACCTTCCCAGCTGATTAACATCCTGCTAAAATTATTGATAACCAGCTTCACTGTCCGCAATACCACCCATTTAGTGTCATCTGCAAACATATTATTCATGTCTTGTACTTTCTCATCCACATCGTCGATGGAGATGACAAACAGCAGTGGTTCCAACACCAACCATCAAGGCACACCACACCACACCACACCACACCACACCACACCACACCACACCACACCACACCGCACCGCACCGCACCGCACCGCACCGCACTGCACCGCACAACACCGCACAACACCGCACCGCACCACACCACACCACACCACACCGCACCGCACCGCACAGCACAGCACCGCACCGCACCGCACCACACCACACCACACCACACCACACCAGGCCTCCATTCTTCCATCACCCCCCTCTGCTTCCTACCGTTAGCCAATAATAAAATCAAAATTGGAACAATTTCCTTGATTTTCTTGTCTGTGACACCAGTCCATCTTCCATTTCAAAACTGTCTGGCTTCACTATGTTTTGTTTTCCTTATTTCCCTTTTCGGGATAAATTGCCTTCAATTTCCTTCTTGAGTTTGTAGCCTGCACAGTCAGAGACATACAGCATGGAAACAGAGTCCTCAATTCATCCATACTGATCAAGATGCCCATCTACGCCTGTCTCATTTGCCCATGTTTGCCCGACACCCCTTTGAAGCTTTCCTATCCATGTACCTGTTCAAATGTCCCTTAAATGTTGTTATTAAATCCGAGTTGGCCTTCCCACATTTACTTCCTTCTTGGATTATTTAATATCTATTTTCATATATTTAAATTGAATCAGTCTTTCGTTATGATTATGATTAATCACCAATCTGTTTATAAGAAAATAACTGCAGATGCTGGTACAAATTGATTTATTCACAAAATGCTGGAGTAACTCAGCAGGTCAGGCAGCATCTCGGGAGAGAAGGAATGGGTGACGTTTCGGGTCGAGACCCTTCTTCAGACAATCTGTTTATGATCTATTCCCTCATCTAAAGGGCCTGTCCCACAGGCGATTGTTTAGGCAACTACAGGCGACTAGGGTGTCGCCACACGGTCGCCAGGGTGTCGCCTGTATGGTCGTGAGTAGTCTCAAAAGAGTCGTAACGTTTTTCTGGTCGCCGCTGGATTTTGAAATGTTAAAAAATGTTCAGCGACTGTTGATTGGCGCCAATGTTCGTAGCTTGATGTCTCCTGACGTAGATGCTGTCGTAGGTTGTTGCCAGGTTGTCGCCAGGTGACGCAGGTTGTTGCCGGTGCTGACTTCCGTGAATTCCATTGGCGACTACCTACGTCAACCTACGTCAATCTGTCATTTGACGCGACAGGTACCGGCATCAAAACCGGAGGCCAAAATGATGTGAATTGTCTTCAGTTGTCTTCAGTTGTCGCGGACAGGATCGTAGCTTGTCACAGGTAAACGTAGGTTGACCAGTTGACGTAGGTTGTCATAGGTGCGATCGTAGGTGGACGTCCTAAGTCGCGATGATTGGGTCGCCGGTTGTCGGTAGCTTGGCTGTAGCTTGACGTTGACTAGGTGATAGGTTGTTGTAGCTTGTCGTAGACATTGTCGTAGGGGGATCCAGTCGCCGGTTTTTCGGCGACCTGCTATGACTATCACAGTCGTCGGCAGTCGCCTAAAAAAATCACCTAAGTGGGACAGGCCCTTTACTTCTCTCAATTGTCTTGAAATATCTGTTTGCAAGTTTTGGTGGTGAATGTCTGCTACCAATGTTTCTCTTCACAACTGAATGATTCCAGCTATTTCCATTCTCTTTTTTTAATTCCAGTTTTGTTTCCTGCATAATCTTTTTTTTCTCATGTATTTCTTTTTGTCAATTTTGTCTTTCAAGCAACTGCACCATGTAATCCTAATCCGTGTAAAAATGGAGCCACATGCAAAACTGGAAAGAAAAAATCCTTCACTTGTAGCTGCGCTGGATCATTCAGAGGAGAGCTCTGTGAAATTGGTAATGTTACTAATCTAACTAGTTGGAGCTGATGCCTTTAAAGTCTAAAGAAGGGTCTCGACCCGAAACGTCACCCATTCCTTCTCTCCAGAGATGCTGCCTGTCCCGCTAAATTACTCCAGCTTTTTGTGTCTATCTTTGTCTTTAATCTAAATATCTTTAATCTAATCTCAGTAAATAGTAATACAGGTAACATAGTTTCCTTTATTACTTACTATTATTCAGAAAACTGAAGAATAGAAACTTTGTTAAAATAAACAGGCAGATCGGTGGAGTAGTTTATCTTGACAGATACTGGGAACACAGTGAACCTTCAGAGAGTTGTGAATTCACCCAGAGAGTTGTGAATTTGTGAAATTCTCTGCCAAAGAAGGCAGTGGAAGCCAATTCACTGGATTAATTTAAAAGAGAGTTAGATGGAGCTCTAGGGGCCAAGAGATATGGGGAGAGGTTGGACACAGGTTACTGATTGTTGGTGATCAGCCACAATCACAATGAATGGCGGTGCTAGCTCAAAGGGCCAAATGGCCTCCTCCTGCACCTATTTTCTATGATTCTATGTTTCTAACTCAAATTTCACCGTACCTTAATTGGTACATGTGACAATAAATTGAATCTTGAATCTTGAATCTTCTATGTTTTATTTCATTGTCCATTTCTTATTGCTAATCTTTATTTTAACAATAGGTTAAATCTATAATATGGGGTAGAGTTTCACTTAAGTTATCGCCACGACATTTGCTTTCACCTACAGTGAAAGGCATTTTCCATTCACCCTCAGTAAAAATATTCCAAAGCGTCACAAGGTATTTAACTGTCATATATATTTTAGTTTAGAGATGCAGCTTGGGAACTGGCCCATCTGCCCACCTAGTCCATGTCGATCACTGGTGCTATGTTATCCCACTTTCTCATCTATTCTTTACACACTAGGAGCAATTTACAGAAGCCACTTAACCTACAAATCCTTACGTCTTCAGTTTGTCAGAGGAAATCGGTGTACCCAGAGTCTTGGACGATAAAATCTTGAGAAGAATATTAACTTTAATGAGTGGAGATGTCATGAAAAGACTCCAAAATCCAATAATCTCATGATTGATGGCCAGACCACCAGTTAACCTGGATCCGTAGATCTAATTCACCACACAGGAAATGTAAAAAGCTGCCAGATCATCAGCAGAACATTCTATAGCCTGATGAAACAATTTTAGAGCAAATATTTAACAGTAAATATCCATTCTTTCAGTGGAGGGTATCACGTTTAGAAGAAATATCCATGAGTTTAATTTAACCCATGGGCCTGTATTAAAATAAGGCATAAAATATATTAAGTTCCTTTCCATTGGAATTGCCAGCAATAATTCCTGAACACAGAGCATTTCAAAGTTTTCAATGATTTGAATCTGTAAATGCTTTGTTCTGCCCACATAGGTGGCAATAAAACTTATTCACCACACACAAGGAATTTACTCTTTATATTTGCAGAAATCACGGATGATTTATGTGTCAGATTTGTTGAAACATAGTTAGACCTGGGAAATTCTATACTGGTGCTCAAATACAATTACTTCCAGCTCTTGCTTGCTTCTTGTGCTTGGCATTTTCATACACATGACAAATCTTTCTGATGAACTTAACACAAGTTCTAGAGAGACACAAAATGCTGGAGTAACTCAGCAGGTCAGGCAGCATCTCCGGAGAAAAAGAATAGGTGACGTTTCGGGTCGAGACCCTCCCTGAACACAAGTTCTAATACCTCCAAAATTGTTTTCACAAGACAATTTATTTAAACACAGCGAAGCTCACGTTTATGTTTTATTCATTTATGCCTTCTTTTTTCAAAGCACCAAATGAATGTTACCAGAGTAATGGTGTGTCGTACAGAGGTCGTGTGAAACAGACTGAGCAGGGGAAGAAGTGCCTACACTGGAGCTCTAACCTGCTGCTTAAAGAAGCCATTGGTACTCACATGCAAACCCCCAGCAAATATGGCATTGGCGATCACAATTATTGCAGGTATAAAAGCTCAGTTGGTCTGTTTCCACCAAGATAAACAACAACATTTCAGGTCTATAAGTTAATATTTACTATTACTCTCTCTCTCTCAACTGTTGAACCCGTCATGTATTCGAACATAGACTTCTTAATCAAATATCAGATTAGGGGGAATGTTCAATATCTGACTAGAATGTTGGATTTGCCAACCTTTTTTTAAACAGCATTCAGGTGGAAAACATGATTAGTTTCAAATCCAACGTCTTTTTATTAAGAACTAGACCAAGTGGACCTGAGCGGAAGATGGTGCGGAATGGCAATCAGGAGAGGTTTGGACCCAACGGGTCCACTCGGGCTAGTAAAGGCTAAATTTTGTTCAGGGTCATCCTGATTAGGATTGTGATGGCTTCTGCAGGGATTGCCTTGCCAGGAAGCCACACAGAGAAGCAGCTGCATATGGTTTATAGCAAAACCGTTGTCATTTTAGTTTTTCTTTTAAATACATTAATGGGATTTAGCTTAGTTTAGATATACTGCATGGAACCAGGCCCTGCGGCCCATTGAGTCCATGCCAACCATCAATCACCCGTTCACACTAGTTCTATGTCATTCCACTTTAGCTTCCATTCCCGACGCACTAGGGACTATTTACAGAGGCCAATTGACCTACAAACCCGCACGTCTTTGGGATGTGTCACAGGGAGAATGTGCAAACTCCACAAAGAAGCCACTTGAGGCCAGCATCAAACCCGGGTCTCTAGCTCTGTGAGGTGGCAGCAGCACTACCAGTAGTGCCACTGCGCTGCCCTTAAATGGTAATGGTATTTATTGAACAGTCCTAATTGCCCCTAAACTGATGAGAGATTTAGGAGCCAACCACAATGACAGGTCTGGAGTCGTACAGTGCAGTTTGGATGAGGACAACAGAGCGCCTTCTTTGAAGGCCTTAAATTGTTTTTAGAACAATGCAAAGGTTTCATGATTACAGCTACTGAGCCTAGCCTTTATTTAAAAATGATAGACTCATTTAACCATTTAAATTTACATTTCTCAAGTAGCATAGAGGAAATGATAATCCAACTGTTAGCTTGGTAACTTAACCACTGAGAAACCATACTCTGTGACCTTGCCACAACCAAAAACATATCCCACCCTACATCAAACAACAGAAACACAGCACTGAAAATAGAACACTTTATGTAAAGATGCAGAAATATATCAACATGTCATCCAAAACGACCCTTGGAGAAAACTCTACGTTAGTTATCCAGTTTATTTCTGCTAAATTCTCCTGCAAAGTAAATCAAGAACATTTCAAGCAATGATCATAAGCTCCACTGTGTTTATTCTTACTTGAATATTCTCTCATTTTTCAATTATTAATCAGTTGTAATGGCCTCTGGTGCCTTTTCAAGCATCTTGAAAAGTGTTGAAGAGAAAGTTGGGGCCATCATCCAGAAAATCCAAAAATGTTACCGAGCTCCAGTAGTTTCTGGGACTGATCTAGTTAGGTAGCTACTAGACATTGCCACTGTGTTGACATCTTCAGCAGCCATTAAGAAACACAAGCCCTGATGATGGGGCGAAAAGCAACATGAAGTGTAAACTCAGCAGTGAGTTATTGAGGTGTATGAGGATACCACCTGGGAACTAACATCCCCATGCTGTGCTTCTATTTATGAAGTCAAGGCAGTGCTTAGCTAGGTTATGACAATGGTCATGAGAAATGTATTGCGTTTAGATCAAATGCACTGACCAAAAATGAAAAAAAGTACTCTTGGACAAAAGAGGAGACTTTGGTAATTATATTCGGAATTAAAGGGTTTCATCAAGTTTGCCCAAGAGAATCATGCATGTTCGTTACTAACCACAAACTCTATTGGCCATTTTGGAGTCAAGGTATGCTTTTCACATGAAAGTGGTGTCTTGGATGCATTATTGACCCTCAATTCATCACAAAATGATCATGATTTTGAATACAAAGCATCTAAGAAAGATGTTTCAATGGATGTTCTTTGGGGACTACCCTGCAAGGAAGAAAAATGAATAAAGAAAATAAAGTTTATTTTACGGAGGAGTTGACGGATGACTCCCCAGTTACAGCAATGGAAATAGCTGGAGGTGCACGAAAGACCCTATTTTGCAGCAAGTATGTGAATACGCTTTAAGCGGAAGGATAGATTCAGACACAGATCTGAATGAAACCATGGAACCTTTTCATTGTAGGTGCCATGATTCACCGATCAGTGTTGACTATTCCTTTCATTCCTCATTACCCCAAGCTGCAAATGGAGAAGCAGAAAATCAGTTTACATGGTCAGTAATATGTTAAATAAACAGTTTATGTCAGGTTGTTAGTACCTGCCATTGACTTGTAGCATTTCTCTTGAGCTTCAGAACAACAGGAGTCACAATCCAGACGAAATGCTAATAAATAGAAACTTCAGAATATAGAAAGTTTTGTCTAATCCAATTTGAATGAGGAAATGAGTAAGAGACAGTCAAAATTGGAAAAGCAGGATGACTTACCAACAAGGAGAAGAGCTTCAACCTGCATGAGTTCATGTACTGAAAATTCCCAGCAGGCCAATGATGAGACGTTGGGAAGAAAGTGAGGGTATGCAGATCTTGGATTTATCTCATGAAAATTGGAGAGAAATTTCATGAAGTCCACATTGACAGCTTAATCCTGGTGCATGGTGCAAGGGAGAACAGAAAAGAAGATTGACAATGGTTTGGAAGTGAGTCCAACTATAATTCAGGAGGGATCGACATGTGATATGTTTGACAAGAGTCAAGATGAGGTGGCAATACGAACTCCAGGGATAGATATGAAATACCAACAAAACCTGGTGACACTACACAGAGTGATGTACCCCATCATCATGGCAAAGATTACAAGAACTGGTCGCATAGTTTAATTCTAAAATATGTTAAATCAATTTATGGTTTCTTTCATTTAACAAAAAGGGAAAGTGAAGTAGTGTATTAAATATTGGTTACAAACGATGATTGATATTTCAAGGCTGTCACCGCTCTAAGTATTGTGCCATGGGACAAACTGCTGTCTGTGTAACAATGCTTTATTGAGGGTTCCTGGGTCATGGTTTGTTAAGCTCCTCATGTCTCATCTATATTAGTCAGGTTGGTACAGGGCAGCACGGTGGTGCAGCAGTAGAGTAGCTATCTTATAGCGCCAGAGACCTGGGTTCGATCCTGACTATGGTTTCTGTCTGTATGGAGTTTGTACTTCCTCCCGTGACCGCGTGGGGTTTCTCCGGTTTCCTCCCACACTCCAATGACGTACAGGTTTGTAGGTTAATTGACTCCGGTAAAGGTAAAATTGCCCTTAGTGTGTAGGATAGTGTTAGTGCATGGGGTGATCGCTGGTTGGCGAGGACTCGGTGCTGTATTTCGTGCTGTATCTCTAAAGTCTAAAGTTCAGTTTGAAGTGGACATTGCTTGAGATGAAGACCCTACTGAGAGGACAAACTCCACATCCACTCTGAAACCAGTCATATATCTGACTTAAGAACCTGATAGGTGTCTGCTTTGATAACCTGAGGACTGCTATGAATCTTTAATGTTCCACAATAGCTGACAGTGCATCTGTCTTCCTCCCTACTCCTTGCCATTCCTCGCCTGCTGCTCCTCTTTCACAACCTCGATGACTGATGACTGCAGCATTTCAAAGTGGATCTAGTTTTATGTTTGGAGGGAATGAATGGTGCAATAAGCAGAATGTTTAGCATTTGCTAATCTGCGAGGTAACTAGAGCAGACCATATCTCTGGCATCTATTCAACCCCAACAGCATGAACGTGCACAGAACCTTAGCACTCAAGTGAAACAAGAATGACACACTAAACAATATTTGATTCTGCACCAAACAGAAGATATTAGCATCCATGCTCAAGGGATAGGCTATAAGTACCACAAAAGTACAAATTATGAAAGAACATTGGAAACTTTTAAATATAGAATGGTGGCACAGTGACACAGCAATAGAGTTGCTACCTTACAGTGCCAGAGACCCGGGTTTGTTCCTGAATACAGGTGCTGTCAGTACGTAGTTTGCACATTCTCCCTGTTGCCGCGTGGGTTATCTCTGGGTGCTCTGGTTTCCTCCCACGTTCCAAAGACGTGCAGGTTAATTAAAATTGTACCTAGTGTGTAGGATACAACTAGTGTACGAATGATTGCTGGTCGGCCTGGACTCGGTGGGCCGAAGGGCCTACTTCCATGCTGTATCTAAAACAAGCAGCAGAGGACCCTTCGCTATTCAAGGCACTGTAACAGTGGTGGAACATTTAACACTGAGTTTTGTTAAACGCCTGGAATCAAAGCAGCGCAGTTATTTTAGTGGTTTTTACAACCAGGGGAGGCCACAGAAACACGAAGAGTTGGGGCCTTGGAGGCATGTGGAAGCAGTTCAGAGGACAGTAAATTTGAAGCAATACTCATCCAAGTGACAGTAAGCAATGGTGTGAGGGGTAAATTGGCCCCAATGTAATTTAAGGCAGGCAACAGATTTGGGTTGTGTTAAATTCTGGAGTAGACTCCTTTGGAATAATCAAGTCTAGTCTTGGCTACGTGTTTCAGAAGCAAATGACCAGTCCAAGCCAAAAGGTAAGTATAGATAATCTTGGTGACACTTTCAATATGTGGCCAGAAGTTTACGCTGGGTTCTAATACAATCTCATATTTGCAAACAGACTGGTTCAGCCTCAGACCTTTACCAGGAAGGGACATGGAGTATAGGTCCAGAGGATACATCACAGGACTAGTCTTACTGATAGTCATAGAGTTACTGAGTCATAGAGTTTTACAGCATGGAAACAGGTCCTCAACCCAACTCAGCTACGCTAAGCAAGATGCCCCATCTAAGCTCATACCAGTTGCCCACATTTGGCCCAAATTCCTCTGAACCTTTCCTATCCATTTTGGCTAATGAAATTTCTAATAATCCAGTGCTATGTATCAGACAACCAGTGTGGCAATTTTGATCATAAGAGTTGATGGGGAGCTAGAATGCGGTGTCAACAGCTCACATCTGAAAAATGAAGTTGTGTTTTCAGCTGAATGCTCGAAGGAGCAAGATGTGGAAAGTAGGGATACGACGAGGATAAATTATTGGAAGGAGTGGTGGTGAGGGGGACATAAAAGCTGGTTGCAGAATAGAAGCTATTTCCCTGGTGACAACTGAAGGGATAGCAGAAGAGTCAGATGCCTCATCACATGGATGGGACGGAGATGCATTGAAGAAGGAAGATGTGGTCAAGCAGACAGATGCATCACTGCATCAAACTCACCTTTTGCAAATAAACTTTTAGAAAGTTATCACTCCAACATTTTAATTAAAATCATTTATGTTATCTGCTTGAACAATAAAGATTCTTCAAAATGATGTACTTTCAGAAATCCCGATGGTGATGAAAAGCCTTGGTGCTATTTTAAGGACAGAAACAATAAATTAAATTGGGATCATTGCAATATATCTCAATGTGCTGCAGGTAGGTATTATCTCAGTTTGTTTCATGTTCAAAAATAATGATTCCTTTCCATTCGTTATATGATTCTGATGATATTAGTATTGTCTAACTGAATGAACATGAACTCAGCTATATCAGAATGAATGTTGTAATTAATCCTTTGCTGGTTACATGCTGAAGATACAATGCAAACTATTTCAAATTAAGAGGTAGAATTGAATAAAAATCCTTTCAGTTTTTCCTTAAACTGATCTCGTTAATTGGAGAATGAGGGATGTATCGGATCAGAGGATTTTCTTAAATCCCTTTCAATTTCACTTGGTGAGATAACAGCGCAGGACAAAGGAATTAATATTCTTCAATTCTTTGCTATCTGAAAGACCACCTGCTTGTTCATTTATTTGAACCCTCTTGTCAAATTGGTAACCTTTCTCTTGAGTGGAAACAACCTGCCTGTGTGTTCGAAAAAGGGTCTCGACCTGAAACGACACCTACCCATGTTCTGCAGAGATGCTGCCTGACCTGCTGAGTTACTCCAGCACTTTGTGTCCTTATTAACCAGCATCTACAGTTTTTCATTTCTGCCTGTCTGCAGGGAGTGATTGGGAATAAGCCAACAGAGCTGTACCTTTATTTCTCTTAATGATCCCTTTGTTCATGAAAGCCATGATAAATGATGGATGATTTTAAATTCATGAACAGCAGCTTCCATTCACATCTCAAGCAAAATAACTTGCTAAATTGGCACCAATTATCCTTCGGCATGCAGTTATTGGCTAATCTCATTGCTATTTTTATCATTGCTATTGTTGGCTAAACCCATCAATGCCTCTACTTCGAAATTTGCGGAGAATCGGTATTTCAGAGAGGACTCTTTTGAACTTCGACAGGTGTACTGTAGAGAGCATATTGACTGGTTGAATCACGGCCTGGTTCAGCAACTTGAAAGCTCAGGAGCAAAGACGACTGCAAAAAGTGGTGAACTCCGCCCAGTCCATCATGGGTACTGACCTCCCCAACATCCAAGGGATCTACAGGAGATGCTGCCTCAAAGTGGCAGCCGGCATCATCAGAGACCCAGACCACCCTGGCTACATGCTCATTTCACTCTTGCCATCGGGAAATAGATTTAGGAGCCCGAAAACTGTAAGGTCCAGGTTCAGGAACAGCTTTCCCCCTACAGCCAACAGACTATTAAACATGTGTAGGAAGGAACTGCAGATACTGGTTTATAGCGAAGATAGAAAAAAAATGCTGGAGTAACTCAGCAGTTCAGGCTGCATCTCTGGGGAAAAGGAGTAGGTGACATTTCAGGTTGAAACCCTTCTTCAGACACTACTATTAAACGCGCTACTATTAGACACACTATTAAACACTAAACCCTCCCAAAAGCTCTGACTTGGGGGCATTGGATTTGTCTTTTTGCGCTATTATTATTTGTTTGTTTTATGTTGTTTTTTGCGCTATAATTTTAATTGTTTGTTTTATGTATGTGTTATATATACACACACATACATACGTGTGTGTGTGTGTGTGTGTGTGTGTGTGTGTGTGTGTGTGTGTGTGTGTGTGTGTGTGTGTGTGTGTGTGTGTGTGTGTGTGTGTGTGTGTGTGTGTGTGTGTGTTCTGTTTCATTGTTCTGTCTGGGACGTACGACAATAAAACACTCTTGTCTCTCTTAACTCTGCACTGTTTCTGCACTGTAGCATCTGGAACACAGCCCCATCGACAAACGACAAGCAGACCTGCTCCCCGATCGACTACCGCTCCTTCCACGGCTGCACCCTTCCAGTGTGGAATGCCGGAGGTCGGAAATGTCACGTACAAAATCTTTGGAGGGAAAAGAACAGTACCTGGAAAATATCCATGGCAGGTGTCTCTACAGCTGAAGAATCGCATTGGAATCTATAAACCAGGACATCTATGTGGTGGAGCATTGATCAAGCCATGTTGGGTTCTCACTGCTGCACACTGCATTCTTTCACAGTAGGTATTAAAGATTGCCTTGAGTTATCTTCTTCAATAATAGCATATTTTCACATTATGTAAGATATTTCTTGTTTAGTTTCTACTGCAGCTACCTATATGACTATGAAAAACAAAATAGGCACTGAAAATTTAACGTAAACAAGGAAAAAAATGGAAACAATGAGCAAATTAGGTAGTATTTATGGGCTGATATAATGTTTTAATGTTGCAATGGCTTCTCATTGGGAATGTGATGATCTTTGCAATAAACAAATGTTAAGATAATGGAAAAAGGAAAAGTTTAGGTTTAGATTTAGGTGTATTATTGTTATATGTACCAAGATTCAGTGATAAGCTTGTTTTGCATGCTATTCAATCAACTCAGATAATACTGCACATAAATACAATCAAGCCAAACTCAGGTAGAGCAAAGAGAAAATTACAGAGTGCAGAATATAATTATCAGCATGGTAGCGCACCAGTTCCAGAGACAAAGTCCAATGTCCGCAATGGGGTAGAGGCGAATCAGATAGTGCCCTAAAATATATGTACTGTTCAGAGGTCTGATGATAGAGGGGAAGAAGTTGTTCCTGAGATTGGTGCTGCATGTGTTCTATATATTCTGCCCAATGGAAGTAGGGCGAAGAAGAAATAACTGAGGTGGTAATAGTCGGCTGCTTTCCCGAGGCAGCGTGAAGTGTAGATGGAGTCAAGAGTGGGTAGTCTGCTCTGTGTGATAGACTGAACTACATGCACAGCTCTGTACCATTTCTTGACGTCTTGGGTAGAGCTGTTCCCAAACTAAGCTGTGATGCAACCCGACAGTATGCTTTTGATGGTGCATCTGCAGACATTTGTAAGAGTCACAGGAGACATGCCGAAGATCCACAGTCTCCTGTAGGAGAAAGGAGAGGACAGAAGAAAAGGGTGGCACAGTGGCACAGGGGGCAGCACAGTGGCACAGCGGTAGAGTTGCTGCCTAACAGTGCCAGAGACCCAGGTTCAATCCTGACTACGGATGCTGTCTGTACAGAATGTGTACATTCCCCCTGTGACCGCGTGGGTTTTCTTCAGACTGATGTAAGGGGGGGCGGGACAAAGAAAGGATATAGGTGGAGACAGGAAGATAGTGGGAGAACTGGGAAGGGGGAGGGGAAGAGAGGGACAGAGGAGCTATCTAGAGGTCAATGTTCATACCGCTGGGCTGTAAGCTGCCCAAGCGAAATTTGAGGTGCTGTTCCTCCAATTTGCGGTGGGCCTCACTATGACACTGGAGGAGGCCCATGACAGAAAAGTCAGACTGGGAGTGGAAGGGGAAGTTGAAGTACTCAGCCACCAGGAGATCGTCGGTTAAGGCGGACTGAGCGAAGGTGTTGAGCGAAACGATCGACAAGCCTGCGTTTGGTCTCGCCAATAATCGGCGAGACCAAACGCAGGCTCGGCGATTGTTTCGCTATCGGGGAGACCAAACTCAGGCTCGGCAATTATTTCACTATCGGTGAGATCAAACACAGGCTCGGCGATCGTTTTGCCATCAGCGAGACCAAACCTTTCTGTCTGACCTTTCTGTCATGGGCCTCCTCCAGTGTCATAGTGAGGCCCACCGCAAATTGGAGGAACAGCACCTCATATTTATCTTGGGCAACTTACAGCCCAGCGGTATGAACATTGACTTCTCTAACATTAAATAGCTCCTCTGTCCCTCTCTTCCCCTCCCCCTTCCCAGTTCTCCCAGTCTTCCTGTCTCCACTTATATCCTTTCTTTGTCCCGCCCCCCCTGACATCAGTCTGAAGAAGGGTCTCGACCCAAAACGTCACCCATTCCTTCTCTCCAGAGATGCTGCCTGACCTGTTGAGTTACTCCAGCATTTTGTGATACCTTCGATTTGTACAAGCATCTGCAGTTATTTTCCTATTAAACAGTGATTGGGTCAAGAGCAGGAAAGATTAGAAGGTTGATGGATTAAGAAAATCAACTGTGATTCTGTCCAGAAACAGGAATGAACACTTCCATTATAAAGACACTTGAACAAACTAATTTTGTTTAGCCTACAGAACCAGCCTGAAGCCTTCAGATCAGCCATATACGAACATCCCAGTCATTATGACATGTTTAAGTTAGTGTTGAATAAAGTCTGTGTCAAACAAGATGACTAATTCCACCTTGATGAAGGTCGAACAAAAATTACTAACCGTTTTTCCTTCCATAGATCCTGCCTGATCTTCTGTTACCAATATTTGTTTTGTTTTATGTTAATTCCATTGTTGCCAGGCCATGATCCACGGACTGGAACCTAGAGTGTTAACAGACGAACAATAAATCACTTGGCCAGGAAAATAAAAATAGGAACAAAAAGAAGGAAGTAAGGTGCATCTAAATAGCAAAAGAAGAACATAAAGAGAATGTTAACAGGGAAAAGGGGCTCTAAAAAGTTGAAAGGGAAAAGCAAAATAAATAAATAAATAAACCATTCAGATCGAGCCACTCACACAGGACTTCATTACTCACTTAGCCCAGTTATTGCAATTTCCAAAGCCAAATTAAGAGTTAGTCATAGAGTCATAGTTATACAGCGTGGAAACAGGCCCATCACGCCAACTTGCCCACACCAACCAATATGTCCCATCTACACTAGTTCCACCTGCCTGTGTTTGGCTCATATCCCTGTAAACCTGTCCTACCTATGGACCTGTCTAAATGTTTCTTAAACGTTGTGATAGTGGTATTCTCAACATAGCGGTAGTTGATGTTCCTACGGCAGGTCCCTAATTAAAATCAGGCCTAGATCCACTTAGCTTCTGTGACCAAAGACTGCCTGATGGCTACCAAAAGGTTGACATATTATAAATGTAGAAACAAAGAACTGCAGATGCTCGTTTGTACCAAAGATAGACACAAAGTGCTGGAGTAACTCAGTGGCTCAGGCTGCATCAGTCAGATTCTGAAGAAGGGTCCCAACCCGAAGCTTCACCTATCCTTTTCCTCCAGAGATGCAGTCTGACTTGCTGAGTTACTCCAGCACTTTGTGTCTATCTATATATTTTTAATGTAGTTTGTTAAACTTACATCATGAATTGCACCAACTTAAAGCTACTTCAACAATATCTCTGATGCACTGTGATGTCTACCAGCCAGAAGGATAAGACTAACGTCGCCAGTGGAGTTTCTTCATGGAAAAATCTCCTTCCAAATGCCACATTTTCAAGACTTAGACAGTTGCTTCCTTCACCACTGCTTGATCTTGTATCCTGAAATGCAGAGTAAAATTCTCAACTTGTGGACCAAAACTATTTCAAGGAACCTTTGACAACTTCTCATGGAATCCTCCCAACAGGAAGCAGTTGGAGGGTCCTCAGTTACCTACTACCAGTGAGAAATCCAATGTCCAATCTGAACCTGAATTAGACATTCCAAATGATACCCCAAGTAAAAAAATTAATTGTCAGTTGAATTCATTCTTCATATTGGAAGTGTGCATGTAATACTGCTTAAAAGCCCTGTTTCGTAATCGTTTTTTTTTGTTAGAAACACTCTCTATTTTCTTCAAACCAATATATAGCGCACAACCTAAAGACTTCCGCTTACAACTTGGTAAACAAGACCTACAGAAAGATGAAACCCATCAACAGAACTTTGATGTTGAAAACATCATTGTCCATGATAATTATCAAGAGACCTCCATGGGATTATATAATGATATTGGTAAGCAGGCTAAGGTTCTTCACCATTAAGTTTCCAATTTCTTCCCCTTGTAAATATATTGGAGCAGCAGCAACATCTAATGGAAATCACCCTTTGCATTCCAGCGTTATTGAAGATCAAACAAGTCAACGGTCATTGTGCCAAGGAAAGTAAATACGTAAAAACTGTATGCATGCCAGAGAGTGATTTTCAGTCAGGCACAGATTGCCATATCTCAGGATGGGGACAAACAGAAACAGGTCTCGTGATAATTTTTGTACTTTCTCGTTAAATTTGAGGAAATATTCTAAATTGAGATTGCCAGATTTAACATATATTTTCCATTTATTGCCGATTGTACAGAGGCATCTTCCAATCAGTTGTTGCACACAAAGGTGAAGCTGATATCTGACCAACACTGTAAGGACCCTCGGGCCTATGGAAACGCTATCAATCACACCATGTTCTGCGCAGGAAGTCTAGACGGAAGTGTGGATTCATGTCAGGTTTGCAATAACTACATTACGGATTGTGCGGCTTGCTTCCACTAGTGAATCTAGTTCTCCCTCAGATCAAGTCAATGCAACAGAAGCCCAAATTTAAAGAACTGGTGTAAGAAAGAGGACTTCAGATTCATGGTTCAATGTGGTCAGTTTCAGGACACGTGGATAGAAGGATTACACCATGGCAGAGTTGTGGGGTGATTACCCTCACAGAGATCAATTAATGCTGTAGGTTAATTGGGTTCAAATTGGCAGATGGAGTGAAACAAAGAGGGGAGAAATGGACTGGAAAAGATGAGAAACAGTTTAAATTACAGAGTATGATAAAGGTGCCTCTCCTGCATTGGTGAGCCCCTCTCCTCCCCCACTCCCCCCCCCTCTCCCCCCAACTCACCCCTCCCCTCACCTCTTCCCCTCCATCCCTCCCCTCCCCTCCCCTCCCCTCCTCCCCTCCCTCCACCCCCCACACCCCCTTCCCACCTCTCCCCCCTCTCCCTCTCCCTCCCCCCTAATGTTGCCTCTCCTGCATTGGTGCAGCAGACCCTCCTTCCCCACTCCCCCCTCCACCCTCCCCCCCTCGCCCTCCCTCCCTCGCCCTCCCTCCCTCCCCCTCCCCCCTCGCCCTCCTCCCCCTCTCCCCCCTCTCCCTCTCCCCATTTTCCCTCTCCCCCCTCCCCCCTAGGGTTGCCTCTCCCGCATTGGTGCAGCACCCTCTCCTCCCCCACTCCCCCACTCCCCCCTCCCCTCTACCCCCACTTCCCCTCCTTCCCCTCCCTCCTCCCCTCCTTCCCCTCCTCCCCGTCCTCATCTTCTCCCCTTTCCCCCTCCCCCTCCCTCCTCCCCTCCCTCCTCCCCTCCCTCCCTCCCCCCTCCACTCTCCCTCCCCTCCCCCCCTCTACCATTTTGGCTGCAGTTCCCTGGCAGCCATCTTATATAAGTATAGGCGCAGATCCGGCAGCCATCTTACATAAGTATTGGATCAACTGGCCCCGACTGTGCATGCACGCTTTTTCTTAAACTTTAAAATGTGTATAAATTTAAAAATATAACACCGATTTCAATGAAACTTCTTCCATTAGCACTAAAGGGACGACGGTGAGCAAGGTGGGCCTAAAATTGTCGTGCTATTGTGTACCATTTTGGCTTTAGTTCAGGGACAAACAAACAAACAAACAAGAGTTTTAGTAAAGAGATGGGCCAAGCACAGGCAAGTGGAACCAGTGTTGATAGGGCATGTTGGTCAGTGTGGCAAGTTGGGCCGAAGGGACTGTTTCCACAATGTATGGAATCTATGGCTATAATGTTTGATAGGAAGAAACAGTTCTTGAACCTGGAGGTAATTGATCTCAGGTTCCTGTCCCTTCTTCCCAATTCTAGCAGTGAGAAGACTGTGTAGCAGGGTGGTTTGGATCTTTGGCAGGCTTGACCAACATGGTTGCACTCCGACTTTGAAAGGGCTTTAAATCCCATGCGGACAAGTGAAATATATCAAGTGGGCCATGCTTCATTGGACGAAACAGTGGGAAAACAGTTTGACGAACAGTACTCAAAATATTGGGTTTGATAAGTTATATAAAACGGAAAAGAACATTCAAGAATATATACCTGTAATGAGTTTAAAGGGGATTTAATCCAATGGATTGGAATACAAAGGAATGGCTTTTGGGCTATGAGGAACTATCAAACAAGAAATGGTTAGTGTACAGCATCAAGATATTGTTACAGGAAGAAAGGAAGTAAAGGTTTAACAATACATTTCCATTCAATGATGCCAATTACACTAAATGGGAATGGCAGCATTGTAGTCTGTCTCCACAATTTTTTAAACTTCAGATGGCACAAATCTTCAAAATTTAATAAACTTATTTTTTCATCTTTAAACAGGTTATTATTATTAATATGTGCATCTGCTTTTACACATTCAGGGTGACTCTGGAGGACCACTGACTTGTATGAAAAATGGCCGCCACCAGGTCTATGGAATCGTGAGCTGGGGGGATCGCTGTGGAGTGAAGTATAAACCTGGGGTTTATGTACGCATCACTGCGTTCCTTAAGTGGATTAAAGCACGAGCTACCTAAGTTTCATAATACTAGGGATTATTGTGGAACCCAAAAAAGAAGTTTGACATTGGTATTTAAATATACATTATTCCTGAAGAAACTGCATTAAGGACATTAAAATGTGTCATTACCACAATGGCAATAAGATCACTTCCACCATATTAATACCAATTCTGCTTTTGATTATTATTAATTATGTATGCCTGTAATATTGTTCATTATTATGGAGAAGTATAACTGTAATCCTTTTTTTGTGATTGCATTTGTAAAGTGCCTTTAATTTTGACCTACCATAGTATAATTTTGATCTACAACACTCACAAAGCTTGTCATTATTTCATATTTTAATAAACAAATCAGAACTACAGACTTTCTTACATATAATAATAGCTTTGTCATGTATTTTGCAATAAAATACAATATGAATATATATAATTGATAAAATGCATTTATTCAGTTCTATCAATCCTCAAGTAAGTGCTTTCAGCCTTATTCAATCACAAGAATTAGAGTTGATGAGCTTTACAGCATGGAAAAATCCTTTCATCCGTGCCTACCAAGTTGCTTAACAAGGTTTGATCCACTTGCCTGTGCCTACCAACCCACCTTCACACCTTTCCTGTACATGTACCTGTCCAAGTGTCTTAAAAGTTGTAACTGTACCCACCTCTACAGAGACTTGTCAGAATTAGTGAATAATTATGGTTTTCAAATATGGCCATTCGTAAATCAGATATCAAATACCTCTAGTATTGTCAGTTCATAGATCAAAATATACCTTCTAATTTGGTTACCTTAAAATTTTATACTCATTATTTTACCCTAAGTCATCACACTTTCTGCCATGCACAGAGTAATACATTTTAAAAAGGCACCTGTTTTAAAGAAATTATTAAAGGTTTAAATTAAATAACCCTTAAAAATGGACACCGTGATTATAGTGCAGTTTGTATTGATGTGATCATTGAAAAGTAGGCAGGGTGTCAATTTTACATTGCTTGTCCATTGCCAAGTATGTCTTAGTGTAACCAGTATTCTTCAGTCTGTTCATTGCTGCATGCTTTAGCAGAGATCCCAACAATATGAATGCTCAGCAGTGTGTGAAGCCAGCCTGCAGAAAAGGGAGTGGATTATGGTTCTGGAGATGCTGTGGACAGCATTGCCAGGTGTAGAGTTGCAATCTCCTAGATCAATGCATGAAAAAGTTCCATGAGTTTATTGATCTCACACGAGTGTTGTAGTCAGCAAATGCACCTTCAAAAGTCGCATTTTACTCGTTACACAAATAACTTCATCAGCGAGTGAACACATTACCCATTTATTGCTGTAGGCAGTCTCTTTCAATCAGACCTCGTGTCTATCGCTCACATAATTCATCTCAATCACACAAAACGAGCACTTGAAGCCCACACCTCCCATGTTACATGTCCTGGCGACAACACCTAAACAAATTGCTTTACTTATTTCTCTCTCTCTCACTCAGAAAAATGGAGCAAACAAACAGAAGCCCTTAAGAAGCTCGATCACCCTTTAAGATTTAAGGAGCATCCAACATATATGAAAAAGCAACTAAAATAAAGAAATTATATGAAAAGAAACTCGAAACACTCAACATGCCAGAGAACACCTATGGGACGAGAAGCAGAATTAAAATTTCAGTCCAAAAACCTTCCACCAAAACGTTTATTTAGCCTGAAACATTACCTTTGTTTCTCTCTCCACTGTTGCTGCCTGACACATATTTCCAGTATTTTCTATTTTATATCAGATTTCAGGCTTAGACGCAAAACATAGATGTATGGGAGCAACCAGCAGAAATTGTCCTGCAACTATCCTGCAAGTAGTTAAGGATTTTTTTTTAAACAGCATTGGTGGGGGTGTTGGCAGTACTAGAACTCAATGCTGCTAAGTGCACATTCAACTGTGGTCGGTTAAAGCAGTGAACTAGCCAGAGAAACAAGCTCCACAACGAGAGTGCTGGGATCAAATTAAAGTTTCATGCTGATTGCAATCATAATTTAACTGTTCTTTATGCTGCTAACCAGGGGTGCACAGTGGCACAACTGATAGAGCTGCTGCCTCACAGTGGCCGAGGCCCAAGTTCAATCCTGACCTCTTGTGCTTTTTGTGTGGAGTTTGCATGTTCTCCATGTGACCATGTGGGTTTTCTCCTGCTACTCTGATTTACTCACAGACCAAGAAGGCCTGCGGGTTTACAGCCTTTATAAATTTCCCCAAGAGTGTAGGAAGTGGATGCAAAACTGGGATAACATGGAACTAGTGTGAACGGGCGATCAATGATCAGCGTGGACTCAGTGGGCTCAAAGGCCTGTTTCCATTCCTTCATCTTTCAATCAATTCAATCAAACTCCAGCTACATGCATGCTATACCTACATTAGAATTGGCATGATTTAAAAGGCTTCTGCTGGGCCAAGGAAATGGCTACTTTAGTGCTTCATTTTGTCTTCTATCAGTTTAAGTTATTGGAAGCTTTAAGGCATTGATTCAAGGTGGCAGTGACGATGGACATAGGGATACAATGGTGCTGGTAAGTGGATTGGGGTCTTACAACGCGTGCATACACAAATGCTCTGAATGTTACGAGTTCTGCTGTGGGAGAAGCCCCTGGGCCATGAAGAGTGAATGCGGGTGGATGTGCCTGGATCGGGGCATCGGTGGAGTGGGCCACTGGAGGCCGAGTGTGCAGATTTCGACACGGCCCACAGTGGCATGGAGTGGTGGAGCTGTGGTGGAGGGCACCAACAACTTTGCTTGGCCAGGTGATCACGCCCGGATAATGGACCTTTATGGCCAAGTTAACAACTCTACATTTATGACAACTTTAGACGAATCATGAAACATGGTGCCAATACATGGCGACTCTTGTATACTATCTTAGTGTACTATGCCTATACACTTCTACTTAACTACGATTGTGCTTATGTATAGTAATATTTTTACTGAACTGTATGCAAAAAAAGCATTTTACTGTAGCTCGATATATGTGACAATAAAGTATCATCAAACCATTGATGGAACCACGGATAAAAGACATGTTTATAGGTTATTTAATGTATAGTCCAATAGTTTAAGCAGGAATGCTTTTGACCATGACCACATCCATTTCAATTCTGTCAAATGTGTTTCTGTCCCAAATTTCAGTTCCCAAAGAAGCCAGAGCTAACAGTGACGAGATGATCAGAACAAGAAGGCAGTCCTTAAATTGAATACATCCTCTTTGCGACATTGATGGCCTATGGGTGTTTTTTTTATTTTGCTGATGGTACCATATAACAAGATGGAGCAAATATTTTTATTTTCAATTGGTGTCAATAGACTTAGATTCAGGATGATTCCATAGAGGGTGAGCAATTGGTTCTATTGACGTGGCCACTGAAATGCTGGAAAGGAAAATCCACCTTTCAGCTAGAGCTTGATGGGCAATCATAGAAACATAGAAACAGAGACAATAGGTGCAGGAGTAGGCCCTTTTGAACCTTCGAGCCAGCACCGCCATTCAACATGATCATGGCTGATCATCCCAAAATCAGTACCCCATTCCAGCTTTCTCCCCATATCCCTTGATTCCATTAGCCCTCAGAGCTATATCTAACTCTCTTTTGAATACATCCAGTGAGTTGGCCTCCACTGACTTCTGTGGCAGATAATTCCACTAATCCCATAAATAAAAGGTGAAATGGAATTTCAGAACCTTTGCTTCAATTCTTTTCAATGATATTAGAGAGATGCTTTACAAACATTGTCACAGCTCTTAAGGGGGGGAGGGGAACAGTTTGTTCAACCATGCTGTGACTCAGTTACAAACTTGTATATCGGATAGAAACGTGCCAATCCGTATTGATCCAATGTCACTGTACACTCTTACCAATATTTTCATGTAATTAGATAAAGGGAGAAAATGCACTTGTATGTTTCATTTTAGCCTTAGATTCTAAGCACCAAAATCAGTGTTGCGTCTGAAGAGATGTGCAAGGTGTCAATTTGATCATGTTCTCAGCTGTCTTGGCAGTGGAGTTTGTGTCAATTACATCAAAATGAAGGAAAGCAGCAAAATCCATCAGTTTCAATGTAAGCAAATCATTTTCTCAGAAATATATGCACTTCCGTTAAAGACAGACTATCTGCTCATTATTACCACATTGCCAGTAGTAGCTTAGCTGTTTGTGGAAATTAGTTGCCATGTTTCCTACATTTCAGCAGTGACTATACTTTAAAGTACCGTAAAAGACTTTGTGACACCCTGGCATCATGAAAGACGCTATATAAATGCAATTCTTTCTTTCTAGATTCTTTTATATATTATTGTTGCTGTGAAGACCAGATAGCCTTTATCTTGCTTGTTGTTACCTTAAGAAAGGTTTAACGCAAATACACTCAGACACAGTTGGTTATACCATCAAAAATGCTTCTGAAATGACAGCTCAAAGACAAATCAGATTTTGCCTGATCTTTATCTCCTTTTGAAACCTTGGAGAAGGAGACTAAACCACACTCGATAAACTGAAATATGATTCTTTGGAAGACAAAACTGTGACAATCACACAGCTTGGTTTCAATCACAAAGAGACACAAAAGATTGTTGTATTTGCACCAAATCAATCACTCACTGCTGCTAAAGAATAGGCCAGAACTGTTCTGAGGATTAAATTGCAGCATTTAATTCAAAGAGGGTGCATTTATTGTGCTACAACTTACAGTGTTAATGCAAGTTGATGATGGTATCCTTTGTGCTGCTCAAATTACAGAAGCTGAATTTTGTCATGTCATGTCATGTTGTAATGATCATATAATGGGCTGGGCCTCTATCATTCTGAAGATTGGATATCATTGATAAAGTTATGATGATTAGCTTGATAACTCTGCTGTGAAATGCCTAAATTCCAAGCTTCAGGTTCAGCATGATTTCCCTGGGTACTGGATATCAATAAAGTGACCTGTTAGTTATGTATAATAATGCAGAGATTTGTTAATTAGTTCAAGTGTGAACCAAGAATTCAGTGGGAATTGGCATGATTGCACAGTTGTAATTGTAGTAACCACACGACAGTGATCCGTTTGGTTGAATTTCATAATGTTTTTATTTCTGCATAATCAAAGACCATTATAACAATAAAAAAATGATTAATTCTATATGACTGTGCAAGAATGATATTACTTCAGCTTAGTTTATCGTCATATACACCAGGGTGCAATGAAATTCCTTGTTCACATGAAGCTCATAGAACAAACAGTATATGTGCGGTAATGTTAAATATAACAATAAATACAACAACTAGTGTTATCAGAAAAGTGCAAAAAAAATTAAAGTACAATAATGAATTAACTGAATGAGGTAGAGTAAAGAGTAAGAGTGTATGGGATGAGCTCAGAGACAGATTCATGGAATCATACAGCCCGGAAACAGGCCCTTCAGCCCAACTTGTCCATGCCGACAAAGATGCCCCATCTGCACTAGTCCCACCTGCCTGTGTTTAGCCCATATCTACCTAGGTCTTTCCTATCCAAATGTTTCTGTTAAGAGCTTATTCAGTATTATAGTTGGAAGCTGAATTGAAATCAATGAACATCATCCTGACATAGGTGTTCTGATTGTCAAGGAGTCAGAGCTGAATATAATGCAAGGAAGATGGCGTCCTATATGCACCTATTTTTTCTGAACACACATTCAAAACAGGTCTGATTTATTCAGTAGACTGGAGCAGATATGGGGCTTTACCAGTTTTTCAAAGCATTTGATTAGGATTGATATTAGAACGATTGGGGTAGTCATTGAGACAGGTTACTTTGCTTTTCCAGGGCACAGGAACAATGTAAGTTTTCTTGAAGCAGTTTAGGCACAGCAGACTGTTGAAGCGAGAGAAGGAAGATGTCAGAGAAGGCTTTGGCCAGTTGATTGGGACCCTTTTTCGGAACCTGTCCAGGGACTCCAAATGGGCCAGTCACATCCGAAGAAATTACCCTTGTGTAAGCATTAACTGGCATTAACCAAAATTTTGAGGAGCCCATAAAGGACTTGTGTCGGCAATGCCCTTTGCAATACCTTCCCTGCCTCGATCTTCCTTTCACACTGAAGATAGACACAATGTGCTGGAGTAACTCAGCGGGTCATGCCAACCCTATTAGTCTTGCAGCTGTCTGCAATCTCCTGGCACATTTGATCCACTGATTCCCATTGACTCCTTTTGGGCTTACAGTATAATGCCATCAATGAGCTTGTCCCCTTTTTATCTCTCAGCACCACCCATCTAGCATAACTGATCAATCCTTCAGTAATGTCATCTCAGACTATGCCATGATGGTCTCCTGGACTCAATAAACCAACTTCCTCTCTTCTTTTACCATGACCTTGTCTGTAGCACTTGTACCCTCTGTAGGAAGGAACTGCAGATGCTGGTTTAAACCGGAGATAGACACAATATGCTGGAGTAATTCACCGGGCACAGCATCTCTGGAGAGAAGGAATGGGTGACGTTTGGAGTCGAGACCCTTCTTTACACTGGTCTCATGAAGAAGGGTCTCGACCCGAAATGGCACCCATTCCATCTCTAGAGATACTGCCTGTTCCGCTGAGTTACTCCAGCATATTGTGTCTAGTACGTACACCCTGCCGTTCTTGACTCTCATTAGCCAGATTTATGAAGAACAAACCTTAGATAATTATAGATGGCAACTATACCCTCAGTGAGATAACTCTAGCATCCTCTGTGGTTTCTGTTGCACTGATCTTTCCTTACAATGTTGTCACATGTTTGTATATAACCCCGGTATTGATAATTCTATTTCAACGGAGGCTATTATTACGTGTACTTTCATGATATCCTTGACTTATCAAGGATCAGTTGGCAAGAGATACCAAAAGACATGGTCAAAGTGGTGCACCTTGAGAAAGCTTTGAGGAAAGCACACAGAAGTGATTATGTGGAGGATTTCAGGGAGACTGGACATGCAACAGAGAAAAACACAGGAGCAAGAAAGCTTTCAGCGGATGAAGGAGTGAGACAATGAAGCACAAGAAAAAGAGCAGTCATTCAGTGCTGGAGTAACTCAGCTGGTCAGGTAGCATCCATGGAGAACATGAATAGGTGATGCTTTGATGGCAGTGGAGTCCCAACACAAAACACCACCTTGTCATGTTCTCCAGCGATGTTATCTGACCCGCTGAGTTACTCCAGCACTTTGTATCTTCTTTTTTGTAAACCAGAGTCTGCAGTTTCTTGTTTCTACAAGGAAAGGAGCAGCCTTGGCATGGAGGACATAGTAGAAACTGAGCCAAAGATATTGACCAGGAAGGGGAACTTAATTTTTTTTGTGGAATTTCAGTGTTTTCCTAAAGACTGCCATTAAAAATGTAATAACCGCTGTCTCACGAACATCTTCCCAATTTGCAGTTCTCTATCTGAATAGTGTCCACATTTTGATAATGTGACAAGGAAATAAATGTTTCCAAATAAAAACATTAAAATCCCTTTGCCTAATTCTTTAACAGAGATGCATGCATGCATGTTAAAAATCCCGAGGATTATCTGCAGAAATACACAAAAAAAAACAAGTTTTCAAAGGAAACTGGAGCTGCACTAAACTGGACCTGGCTTATCTTATCTACGCTAAGTTTGTCAAACAAACGGATGTCTGAATATTAACTGGATTGTGAAAATGGACTGAGAATTACTTGCGTGATTGAAGTGTACAGACCCTCTGACTATTAAACATTAATTTGCATTTAGTGTTTCAGTGGAAATTTTTCTCTGTGTCTCTACACTGACCATTCAACTTCCAGTAAACTGGTTGTTTAGCATAAAGTGAAGGTTGCTACTGTTAGCAAACAACAACCAAGTCAGGTCTAACTGTTATATATGTCGGTATGGCCAGGGGTTTAGCTTTGGTTTTGATTTGTGTGATCTGGCATACAGTTGTACCATTAACAGTAAGTAACGTGAATAAATATATTTTTCATTATCTCTGCTGATTAAAGTAGTGTAAAGTCAAATTTTAAATATTTGTGTGTTTCTTGAATGTTCTGCAATTTTACATCAATATTATATGATGGTGTTCATAATAGTTGTCTTTATACGATAAATGGATTATGAATCCATTGTTGGTTGAGGTTTTCCTGTTTGATTTCTATAAATTATAGACTGTCATTGCTTTCTGTTGAACTTTTTTGAATGAAGAAAATCTAATACTATTTCCTCTTGTCCAGAGGCCCACAGATTGGTACAACGATGGTGAGTAGCAATTTATTGTTCACTTTTTTTTCTATCAATGAAAGGATTAAAATTGTTTTAAAGGAAGTTATAAGTGAGGAAATGACATTTACACAGGGAGTCAGAGAACTAATCATAGTTCAGCAGAATCCATACTCTAATTAAGCGGAGTGCATATTATAAAATTGCAGGGAAAAAAATGGTCTACAGCCGAAGTATTCAAGTAGAAGTATTTGCATATTATAATGAGAAAGATAATAAGGTCCAATTGATTACACTTAGTCAAAGGAATTCATTAATGCTGCATGCCGTTCTGATGTTATTTATTCAGATTTGTTATTTTAATTACTTCTATTTTTGTGGAGTGCCCTTCCATTTTTTTCCTTCTGCCAAGTAGATGTACTTTGCAAGTTAAGGAAAATACTAAATCTTTGAAAGAGTGAGTGGTAGAAGACAGTGACCAAGAGACAGCAATGGACGCTTTCTGAAGGCATAGCATTGAAGTTATAAGGGGAAAAAACACATGGGATCCACGTGACAATTAGGTGCTTCGAATTTGCCTATTGTTTAGAGATACAGCACGGAAACAGGCCCTTCAGCCCACCGAGTCCGCACCAACCAGTAATCCCCGTACACTAATACTACCCTACACACACTAGGGGCAGTTTTAAATATTATACCAAGCCAATTAACCTACAAACCTGTACGACTTTGGATTGTGGGAGAAAACTGAAGATCTCAGAGAAAAACCACACAAGTCATGGGGAGAACATACAGACAGCATCCGTAGTCAGGATTGAACCTGGGTCGCCGGCGCTGTAAGGCAGTAGCACTGCAGCTGCGCCACCGTGCCACACCATTTATTGTGTTTTAAAAGAGAGTTTTATTGGGCAGATTCTTGCTTTATTTGTTTCATTTACTGAAGGTGTTTTCAACCAATGTAGTGATGGAGTGATGGAGTGGTGGAGTGATGCAGTGATGGAGTGATCGATTTCTACTGCCCGATCAATACATGTGAATGCACTGAAAACTGATAGCTAAAACCTCAACTTGATAACTGGGAGGGTTTTGGAAGATTATTCGTCTTCTGTAGATCAGAGTTAGGGTGAATAATTGGTGGCACAGTGGCGCAGCTGGTAGAGCTGAAGTGTCACAGCGACAGAGACCCGGGTTTGATCCTGACCTCGGGTGCTGTCTGTGTGGAGAGTGCACATTTTCCCTGTGACCATGTAGGTTTTCTCCTGGTGTTCTGGTTTTTCCTATTGGTCTTTTCTCCCACAGCACAAAGATGTATGGGTTTGTAGATTAATTGGTCTTTATAAATTGCCCCTAATGTGTCGGGAGTGGATGAGAAAGTGGGGTGACATCGAACTAGTGTGAGTGGGTAATTGATGCTTAGCATGGACCCTGTCGGCCGAAGGGCCTGCTTCCATGCTGTATCTCTAAAACGTAATAGAAATGGAACTACAATGGGGGTTTCTATCTCATGAGATCTGACACTGAGAAAAAAAAACTCAGAAAATTGTTGATTTAGTTTCATTTAGTGATTTAGTGAGAATTTATTCTGAGTTGGTGAAATTGTAAGTGCACTACAAGGAACAAGTAAATGTGTGATTATGTTATACCAGGAAAGAGAAGATTAATCACCAAATCAATTTCAACCTTAGCCTTCCCTAGGCTGGGCCTGTCATTTCCCATATACTGAAATCTACTGATATTCTATTATGTTAAAATAAAAGAGAAAGGAATGTCAGTCAATTGTGGTGACTGGAATTATTTAGTTTGAGTTTAGTTTAGTTTGGTGATACAGCGTGGAAACAAGTCCATCGGCCCACCGAGTCCGCGTCGACCAGCGATCCCCGTATACTAACATTATAATACACACCGGGGACATTTTACAACTTTGACCAAAGCCAATTAACCTACAAACCTGTACGGCTTTGGAGTGTAGGAGGGAACCGGAGCACCCGAAGAAAACCCTCTGGTCAAACAGTGAATGGGGACAGTTAAAGGGTAAGAATGTAAACCATGGAACACAGAGGTTGGTAGGTATATGGAATGAGCTGCCAGAGGAGGTGCTTGAGGCAAATATTACAACAACGTTTAAAAGACATTTGGACAGGTACATGGATAGGAAAGGTTTAGAGGTATATGGGGAAATGTGCACAGGTGGGACTAGTGTAGATAGAGCACCTTGGTTCGTATGGGCAAATTGGGTTGAAGGACCTTTTTCATGCTCTATTACTCTAATTCAACTCACCACAATGTCGATGTTGGACCAGGAGTGCAGATTTGCAATAACATAAAGGTAGCCTGGAAAGTAAGCTCCACAGACATAGGGAAGCTACAGAGGAATTTAGGTAGTTTAAATGAGTGGGCAAAGCTCTGTCAAATTAAGTATGGTAAGGGAACATCAGAAAATGTCAATTTTGGAAGGAAGAATAAAGAAAAGCATATTATCTAAATGTCGAGATTTTTCTAAGATGCAGAAGGAATTGAGTATCCTAGTAGTACCTGCTTTGCAAAAGGCAAGTTTTGAAAAAAGTTAAGAATATGAACAGAAAGTTAATGTTGATTGTTGGCAAATTAATGCAAAAGTAGGGATAGTATGCTTCAGGTATATGGGATGTTGGTGAGTCCACATCTGGAGTAGCACATCGAATTTTGGTATCTTAATTCTAGGATGGATGTATATGCATTGGGTGCAGTCCAGCGAAAATTTGCAAGACTTATACCAGGTGTAGATTGTTTGTCTCATGGGCAAGGGTTGAACACGCTAGGTTTATGCTTTACAGAAGATAGAGACTTGATCAAAATGTATAAGAACCTGAAGGGTAGATGTGGAGAGGATGATATGAGAAAAAAACAAGAGGTCGCTGTTTAAAATGAGAACGCTGAGCCCCCTGCGTCCACAGTAGCAGCAGGCCTGGTTCACTGCCACAAAGAAAAACCCAGCAGTGGCGGCCTGCAGGGGCAAGCCTAAATGCCACCGAGCTCGGTCCCAAAGACTGGAATCCCCTCCCCCTCACCTCTATCTTTCAGTCTAGAGATTGGCAACAGGAGGCTCCCCGGGACACAAAGATTGTCAGGCGAGGAGAGGGGTGCTGGTCGAGGGTGACGGAGCAGGCCCTGCAGTAGCCTGGGGCTCACCTGGATCGGGAGCCACTCCAGTACATCAAATGCATGGACCAGACTTTGGATTTTTTGTAAATGCTGCAAAAATATGCCGACGCGTGCATGTGTGATCGATGCAAAAAGTATTTCACTGTGCTGTGCACATGTGACAATCAAGCACCATTGAACCATTGCACTATTGAATAAGACAGAGATGAGATGATATTTTTTCGCTCAGAGCATAGTGAACTTTTGGAAAATTCTTCCTAAATGACCAGTGGAAGCAGAAACATTGAATGGTTTTACACCTTGAGATGCTGGATCAGTCATGAAGTTTTGAATGGTGGAGCTTGGTCGATGGGCTGAATGATTATTCCTGCTCATAATTTGCATGTTCACATGAATGTTCGTAATTGCCCCATGCCCCAAAAACAAATCACTAGGCGTGCATTGGCAATGGGAGTAAACAGAATTGCAGGATTGAAGAGATATCAGCAACTAAAAGGCCACATTTAGATGCTTAGGAGGACACAAACTGCTGGAATAACTCAGTGGGTTGGGCAGCATCTCTAGGGAAAAGGAATCGGTGATGTTTTGGGTCGGAGCCCTTCTTCAGATTGAAAGATAGAGGTGGATAAGGGGTGGGGTTCTGGAGAACAAATCAAGCCTTTTCCCACCTGTTGCCCCCACAGAGTAGCTTCTGCCTCTTGAAGATCATATGGAATGGAGTCAGATTGGAGCACTGTGACAGTCCAGTCTATCTCGGTGTGTCTTGATCGATCTCTGACCTACCAAGCACATATCACCAAGCTTAAAGGAAAAGTCAGTTCCAGAAATGCTCTTCGTAGCAAGCTGAGTACCTCAAGCTGAGGAGCAAATTCTAAAACCATTCGATCAACAGCTCTGGCTCTCTCTTCTCCACTGCCGAGTCTGCCTGCGCAGTATGGGAGCACTCAGCTCATGCAAGGAAGATTGATCCTGTGCTAAACACAAGCTGTCGCTGCATCAGTGGATGCATGAAACCTACCAAGACTGACAACATCTACCTCCTCTCTGGCATTGCACCTCCTGGAATCAGAAGAGCTGTAGCCAGTCAAAAAGAACGTCTCAGACAATCAGAGGATGAAAGACACCCCCATCATGACCACCCTTTGCTACCTCAGCGTTTGAAATCACACAGATGTTTCCTCTCTTCTGTCCATCCCCTGGACTGCAGTGCATTGTCCAGAAGGCTCAAACTTTGGGAAGAGAGACTAGAGAAATCTCTGGAAGACATTCACATGGCAATCGATCCCTCTGAGAAACTCCCATCAGGTTCCGACCAACCGTGGATAACCTGGCGCAGTCTCAACAGACTGCGGACAGACATGGGGAGGAGCAAATCGAACATGCTGAAGTGGGGATATACTGAAGACGCGGCAGACTGCAAGTGCGGACGGGGCCTCCAGACTATGGAACATCTCCATGACACATGCACTGTAAAGGATCTTGCAGAGGCCAACGACGTGGCACTAAAATTTGCTCGCTATTGGCAAACAGTTGTGTGATGACACGAATAAATAAATAAAACCTGTTGCCCCCCATCCCCTCCCCCTCACCTTTATCTTTCAGTCTTGAGAAGGGTTCCGACCTGAAACATCGCCTATTACTTTTGTGCAGAGGTGCTGCCTGACCCACTGTGTTACTCCAGCAGTTTGTGTTTATCTTCCAGTATAAACCAGCACCTGCAGTTCCTTTCTCCACACTGAGATGCTTTGGGGTCTGCTATCATCATTCCATTAAACAGAAAACAACTCCAGGATTTTTACATATGCAGTCTCTGTCAGTGATTCCGCTGACTTCCATAGACTACACTATCTACTTTTGTCCAACGGGAAATCATGAAACATGGTGCCCTGCATATCTTCAATGGTTTCAGCAGTGTCTGGGTATTCCACAGTACAGTACAGAGGCTCTACCTCCAGAGCTTTCAGACAGGCTGCACAATCTGTCACTCCATGAACCCTGGACGTGTTCTAGGTGCACCTTATCTTCCATTGGAATGGATTTACTTTGGTGGTTTGAATCATCTTAAGAAGTATCTGATGAAGAGACCCGACCTGAAACGTCACCTATCCATGTTTTCCAGAGGTGCTGCCTGACCCACTGAGATACCCCAGCAGTTTGTGTCATTCTCTGACTGTCTTAGTATGTCAGGCAACTGAATGTATAACAAATGTAAGCCAAACTTACTGAACATAGAAAATAGGTGCAGGAGTAGGCCATTCGGCCCTTCGAGCCTGCACCGCCATTCAATATGATCATGGCTGATCATCCAGCTCAGTAGCCTGTACCTGCCTTCTCTCCATACCCCCCTGATCCCTTTAGCCACAAGGGCCACATCTAACTCCCTCTTAAATATAGCCAATGAACTGGCCTCAACTACCTTCTGTGGCAGAGAATTCCACAGACTCACCACTCTCTGTGAACAGTGAAAGGCCTGGATAGAGTGGATGTGGAGAGGATGTTTCCACTAGTGGGAGAGTCTAGGACCAAACGGCACGGCCTCAGAACAAAAGGACACACCTTTAGAAAGGAGATGAGGAGGATTGTTTTAGTCAGTGGGTATTTTTAAGGCAGAGATTAGTAAAGGTGTCAAAGGTTCTGGGGAGAAGGCAGGCAAATACGGTTGAGAGGGAAAAATTGATCACCCATGATTGAATGGCGGAGTTGACTTGATGAGCCAAATGGCCTGATTCTGCTCCTACGACATATGAACTGCTTAGCAAACTACCTGCCTCTTACTAACTAAATTTATGTGTATGTAATCTGTCACATGAAAGTTTTAAAATCTTATGGATAACCTAGTCCCTCAAATGATGTGCTGTGTGTCCACTATATTGTCTGATTACCCCTTTGCCAGAAAACTATCCATTTCAATCTTTAATACATGCAATTAGTGAGCATCCATGGCTCTCTGAGATAAAACATTTTCAAAGATATACTATCCTCTGAATAAATACATTTCTCACTGGTATAAAAGGATTGACTTATTATTCTGTACCTTGGACATTTAAGGGTTTTTTCAATCTGCTTATAAATGATATAAATAGCATCTGGATTTAAAGATGATGGGATTTCCATGTGCCATTCAGCTCAGTTGCATGCAGAACTGTGTAAAAGAACAGAGGAAGGAATAGATCTCTTCCACATAGAAAGAAAATTCCAACAAGCTACAATGAGCTTTTGGAAATTTTGTATCCCCAAATGTAATCTTCTTTTCATGAACCAGTATCACATACAAAATAAATGAACATTGTTAGTTTTTAAAAACTCAACAAAATTGTAGAATGTATGAACTTAGAGAAATCAGCTAAAGTAACTGCACACAATATTACAGAAATATAATCACGAGCAGGTAAGTGATGGATGTGGTATGAATGATGTCTCTTGTTGCAGATGAGAGAATAATTTACCTAAAGGCAGGGACGTGTTGTCAAATGCAAAAGTCTTGAGCTTGCTGGCACATTTAGAAGATGGATGCCAGTCTTCCTAGGATACACCAGCATTTATGTTGATGAGTCGTCTCTTAACTTGTGCGTCAGGTTCAAGTCAAACTCACTGAACTTGACCAATCTTGTAAGATCATTCAATTTCCTCCCCTGAATCCGTTTTTTTATGAGTAGTACATATGGCACCAAGCTCCACTGTTATGATGACCTCAGTCCTAATGCATCTACTTTTACCTGTGTCTTCCAATTGGTTCAGTAGTGTGCTGGGCTGAATTATATAGGTCTAAGCCTCTGCCCACAATAACAGCTTGCAGTGCCATCACACCTGCTCTCATCTTCTCCGGATGAGGATAGACTCTCTGCTAACTTGGAGTCTTGCTATGTCCCAGACTCCAATATTGTGGCAAAACTGAGAGAAGGTCCCAAGAGCACATTCTGAAAAGCCACGCACCCAGGAAACTCCCAAAAGCCCTGACAGTTGGCAAAGCCTCTTCACTCTAGGCCGATCCCTGCAGCAACTTTGACCCAGTGCCACCACCAGGTTAATAGGCCTGAAAGGCCAATTAAGAACTTTGAACTTAAAAATGACAAGATGACTGGAAGCTTGGTGACTCTTGTCTAATTGTAATCTACTATTCTCACACTGTTGTACCTGGGTATGATTATGCTTATGAAATATATTATAAAATATTATTAAATCATATGCAAAAAATTGAATTTCACTGTACCTAAGTACATGTGATACTAAAAATTTGAAATGAGAATACTTTAAAAATCATCTGCAAATGTACATTATCAAATCATTAACTAAATTGCTAAAATTTAGAAGAAAGCTCTAAAATTCCCATTGAATTCAATCTGTCTCGGCAAAGGAGAGACAATACACCAGTGTATCACAGCACCAGATTTAATCCTGACCTCTGCTGCAGTCTGAGTGTTCACACAATCTCCCTACATATCATATAACCATATAACCATATATCCTCCATTGTTTAAATGAATGTGGTATCCAATTGTGTGCACGTCAACTAAAGACAATTAACTTCTACTCAACAAACAGAGGAGGATGAAGAATCTGAAGATCTAGATGGCGTCGATGAACCACAATACCTGACTTCAAACTGGACGTTCGAGGATTCTGAAGAAGGTTTTTACAGTTTTTGAAAAATCCTTTTTTTTTGTGATCATAGAATGTAACATCTGATTGACCGTTGTTAACTTTGCCATATGCAAATGTCACATTTAATTACCTCAGCCTTTGCATAATTTACAAAGTTAAACATTTTCACACAAAGCAAATACTCCTTTGATGTCGTTCTTTCTTTTCAAAGCTTTACATAACCTTTGACTAGGGCATAAACAAGGTCTCTCCCACATGTGTATGCACCCCCAAGAAAATAATGATCTAAGTTATGTTGTGAATAATGTCTAAAGGGTAAACAAATGGTATGAGTTCCATGGCATAATTTGTGTCTTTTTTTCAACACCACAGTGGCCCAAAAAGGTTGAGTTTTAGTTCTTATCTCGCAAGGCTCCCTCGTATAACTCTTATGATTATATTGATTTGCGAGATATTGATCATTCTTCCTGGGCAGCTTCAGTAAGTTTTTCATGACTTATAAATGTTGGTAGCAGGCCTAAAAATTATTATATGATTGGAAAAGGTCTCTCTGGTTCTATGGAGACCAATACAACAATTCCTTAATGGGGCCACTGGGGACCAACAACATTATTGTGTTTTCTTGTGAATTTATTTTAATGTCAATCTGAAAGGAGAATGAAGATTGCACCTGGCACACAGAGCAATGGAGAATTGCCACCCCATCTCGTCCCCAGCTATCCATCTCACTCTTCCTCCTGTCTCCTGAAACCTATGCCATAGAAGTTACCAGCACAACAGCCACTCCAAGATAATCCACAGGAAACCAGCAAAATGTACTGAGATCCAAGGTCCACCATTTCTCATCGGTTCTGCCACTCCATCACTTACTTCAGTCTGAAATCAATCCCAGACAAACATCTCCCCAGCACATCACTCTTACCAATGACGTTTGGAATCTATCTCCAGAGCCTATTGGTCTCAGATCATTCACAGGGACAAGACAGTGCAGCCCTTCGACTTGTTCTGCATGGTTTAACTCCAGCACAATACTGGACGGAGTTTTGAAAATGCTCAGTGTCTCAATCAGACTTCAAAGACTTTCATAATTTGGAGCAGTGTAAACTAATGGGGCACTGTCAATGCTCTCAGGGCACCTCAGCTCCGCTAAAGACTGATAACTGTACACCCCTATTCTATTTTCAGCAACACATTGCCTGCAGTAAAACATACTGTAGCCAATTCCTTCCTGCAGCTATTCAGCTGAGAGAGACAGCAGTTTACAAGCTCTGTCGCTGAATTATCCGTACTCAATATGTCCATTTGAGAATGGACCTTTAAGTAAGATGACAGATATATCGGTTTTCCTTTCTCTACTAGATAATCTTAATAGTACCCCAGAGTGTGTATTCATTGCAGTCTAAGTCTTTGCCATGTATTTTGAAACATTATGCATCTGTTATCCTTGGAGTCATTTTGTTATTTCTTCGTGGATTGTGGCCTGCATTTATTATCCACTACTAATCAACCGAAAACTGAGGCAGTTCAGAGTTAACCACGTCGATGAGTTAGACTCACAAGGACACAGACCAGATGAGCAGTTCAGGCAACATCTGTGGCAAGAGATACAGAGTCTCAATCATAAACTCTGTTTCTCTTCCCACCATTGTTATCCGACCTCCTGAGTGCTTCCAGCACATTCTATGTCTATTTTGAATTTTCAGCATCTGCTGGGTTTTTGTTTTTCATTTTTCCAGGACCGGCAAGTAAACAATCATTCCTTGAAGAATATCAGTGAACCAGAAGGGCTTTTACAACAATTCTAAAGTTATAACATCGCCATTGCTGATAGCAGTCCTTATTTTCAAAATTATTCCAGATTTTTAATGTTATTACTTGAATTTAAATTACCTATCTGTCAGGGTGAGAACGAAACTTTTGTACAAAATGCAGAATGCTAATCCAATAATTCAATATTAAGTTTCTATTATCACCTGTATCGTGGTAGAGTGAAAAGCTTAATGAAATATTATGTTACCATATCTTAACCTTAATAGACTTGTCAGTGGTTTGTACCAATTATAAACGGATGAAAATAATAAAGTAATTTTGTTATTTACATTTTTCCAGATCCTTGTTTAGCAAATCCTTGTGAAAATGAGGGGACCTGTGAACCAATTGGCACAAATTTCCGGTGTCACTGTCACCCCCTTTATATCGGAAAGTTGTGTCAAATAGGTAATGGTTTTATGAAGCACTTCTTTTCTTTGGCCAATTTTTCTTTTTTGGTATATTTAACTTGTAATACTTAATAAACTTATATTTGGGCGGCACAGTGGTGCAGCGGTAGAGATGCTGCTTTACAACGACAGAGACCCGGGTTTGGTGCTGTCTGTACAGAGTTTACACATTCTCCCTGTGGCCTAGGGGGATTTCTGTGGGAGCCCACGGACTCGGTGGGCCGAAGGGCCTATTTCCACGTTGCATCTATATCTGTATCTCTAAACTAAAATAAACTAATATTACCATGCACTCCAGGAAAACACAAAGAACAAAAAGTTCCCCAAAGGGAATCTAATGGGACATGGGGTATATTCTCAAAAGAATGCAGAAAAGAATGATGCATGTTAGGGTCTAATAAAATGTAAAGGAGATGCAAGCTAACTGATTCCTTATTTTAATGATTTCTTCATTGTTTTGAATGACATGTTTCAAATTTAGCGGCTGTAGTCATTGAAGTGCTTTATTTCAATAGTATTTAGTTTAGTTTGGAGACACAGCATGGAAGCAGGCCCTTCGGCCCACCAACTCCACGCCGACCAATGATCACCCGCGCACCAGTTCCACCCCACACACCAGGGACAATTTACAGAAGCCAATTAACCTACAGACCTGCATGTCTATGGAATGTGGGAGGAGATTGGAGCACCTGGGAAAAACTCACATGGTTATGGGAGAACGTATAGACTCTGTACAGCCACTACCCGTAGTCAGGATCGAGCGTGGGTCTCTGGCACTGTAAGGCGGCAACTCTACCGCTGCGTCACTGTGCCGCCCCTAATTAAGGAGTCTCAACACAATGAAAAGCCAATTTAAGAGACAGTGAATAAATGTTGCACATTTTGCCTGCAATTTACACAATGCAGAAATGTCAAAGAAAATTTTAATGGATTCCTCCTTCACAATTGCAAAGGTTACAGAGGTAAGAAACAGATATGATAACATTTTAAAGGAGAGTGTAATACCAGTGACTCGATGGGTGGGAAGAGTCCGAGAACACATCCTCGGAGGAGGAAGAAAACACAAAATGTTGGAGTAACTCAGCCGGTCAGGTAGCATCCCTGGGCAACATTGATAGACGATGTTTCCCTTCTTCCGACTGATGGGGAAAGAAAGCTGGAAGAGTGGTAGGAATGGGACAAATCAGGGCAAGTGATAGGTGGATACAGGTGACAGGGATTGGCTAGCAGATGGGTTGGCAACGTACAGAGATAAAAAGGAGGCAAAAGGTGAGATCAGAAGAGAAGAGGCATGAATTGTTTTTTTGTAATGGGTGATAGCAGATCCTCTGATGGAAGCAGCATGTCCAGAGTTTCCCATGCTCGGGCACCATCGTGATGCCAGAAGAAAGGATGTAGGGGATGAGGATGGGGGAAGAAGGGAAAAGGAGCAAGATAGTGGGAGCAATTTGTGCATCCGGGAGGGGCAGAGGGAGAAGACAGTATTGGAATGCAAAAGGGAGTTAAAATGATTAGCAACTGGGAGATCCAGCAGGCCTCGACAGTAAGTATTCAGTGAAGCAGTCACCTACTTTACACTTGGTCTCACCGATATAAAGTGGCCATGTCAGGAGCATCAAATGAAGTAGATAAGGTTAGACTCAGCAACCATTCTCCAAACACGCATTCAGTCTACCAAGGCCTGCTAGATCTCCTAGTTTCTAAGCATTTTACTTCCCCTCTCCATACCCATACGGACTGTTCTGTCATGGCCATCCTCCATTGCCAAAGTGAGGCTACATGCAAACTGGAGCAACAGCACCTCATATTCTGCTTGGGTAGCTTACAATCCAACAGTACAAACATTCAATTCTTAAATTCTAGGTAACTAACCAAGAAACTCAGACGCCTCTTATTTCCTCTCACACTATCCCTCTCTCTTTTCCCGTTCCCCCCATCACCTTTCACCGACATCCTTTCCTCTGGCCTCACAAGTCACATCATGCCACATCATTCAAGAGAGAGCTGGATAGAGCTCTTAAGGATAGCGGAGTCAGGGGGTATGGGGAGAGGGCAGGAACGGGGTACTGATTGAGAATGATCAGCCATGATCGCATTGAATGGCGGTGCTGGCTCGAAGGGCCGAATGGCCTCCTCCTGCACCTATTGTCTATTGTCTATTGTCTATTGTCTATTGTCTATTGTCTATTGTCTATTGTCTATTGTCTATTGTCTATTGTCTATTGTCTATGCCTCTTCTCTCCTTATCGCATAATATTTTTCTCCCCTTTTCATCTTTAGTTTTTGTCCACCCATCTGCTAATCAACATTTCTCAACTGTATCCACCTATCACATACCTTGTTTTGTCCCACCCCCACCGCTCTTCCAGCTTTCTCCTCCTTACTACAATCAGTCTGAAGAAAGGTTTCACCCCAAATGTTGTCAAACCATGTTCTCCAGAGATGCTGCCTGTCCCACTGAGTTCCTTGAGCACTTTGCGTTTTCTGATCAAGATTCCAGCATCTGCTGTTCCTCACGTGCAGTTGGAGAAGGCAGGGCAGGATAATAAACCTATGTTGCCCTGGGATCCATAAATAGAGGCAAGGCATACAAAATACTGTAATTTATGGTAAATATTTATAAAACATATGAAGACCCAACTTGGTTATTTTCTTAATTTCTTGGCATCTTATTTTTACGAATGACATGAATACCTTGGAAAGGGTATAAAAATATTTACATGAAGTTGCACCATGTAGTGTTTATAGTGGTACAAAGGGGATTGATTGGGCCATTGGGTCTATAATGACTCCTGGGGAATAATCCCTTTAGTCCTATTCTCTATCCTTATTTGCCTATTCGTTTTAACTCATACATGCTCGGCAATACCCCTTTGATTCTTTTTTTGCCATGTACAGTATCCTATCAACCTACCAGCGACCTCCTTACCAGCCAGAAAGGGGAAAGGGATTTGTTGAGACAGTGGTTGGTAGGTGATAGGTGAAAATATAAGGAAAAAGAAAACGTAGGCAGATGGTGCAAAGGTTTGGGAAGGTGAGCTGAGGAAGATGAAACCCAGGTAGGTATGTATATGGGTAATGGATGGTACATGGGGTAGCACAGTGGCACAGTGGTAGAGTTGCTGCCTTACAGCGCAAGAGACCCGGGTTCAATCCTGACCCCGGGTGCTGTGTGTGACCGCGTCGATTTTCTCTGAGTGTTCAGGTTTCCTCCAACATTCCAAAGATGCGCAGATTTGTAGGTTAATTGGCTTCTGTAAATTTTCCCTAATGTGTAGGATGGAACTAGCGTACAGGTGATTAATGGTCAGTGTGCAGTGGGCCGAAAAGCCTGTTTTCATGCTGTATCTTTAAACTAAACTGACAGACGGAACCAGGGTGTAGTGTTTATGTAACGAGGGAAATGGGGAAAAGGGATGGAAAAGGTGGGGAGAGAGAGAGAGAGAGAGAGAGAGAGAGAGAGAGGGAGGGGGAGAGGGAGAGGGAGAGAGAGAGAGAGAGAGAGAGAGAAAGAGAGAGAGAGAGAGAGAGGGAGGGAGGGAGGGAGAGAGAGAGAGAGAGAGAGAGAGAGAGAGAGAGAGAGAGAGAGAGAGAGAGAGAGAGAGAGAGAGAGAGAGAGAGAGAGAGAGAGAGAGAGAGAGAGAGAGAGAGAGAGAGAGAGAGAGAGAGAGAGAGAGAGAGAGAGAGAGAGAGAGAGAGAGAGAGAAAGAGACACACCCTGGGTGAAATGATCGGTCACCTGAAATTTAAAAATTCACTGTTCATAGCCGAAGAAAGGCTACCTCTCTTGAGGTGCTGTTTTTCTAGTGCATTTGGCATGGCAGTGGCAGTGGAGAAGGACACAGATAGATGGATTAGTATGGGAATGGAAAAGGGAGTTAAAATGGCCAGCTCACCCCCACTAGTTAATGACCATGCACTACTGAAAACATCACATGTTTACTCAATCTAAATCCATTCTGATATTAAACACCTCTGCCAAATCTGCGTTTACCCTTCTCTACTCTTAGAAACAAGGTCATTGAGGACGTTTCACCTCAGAATTGAATATCACCATCCTCCTTGACTCTTACATGCAGGGACTTTCTCATTCGCCAGAAGAAACCACATCATTCAGATATGTTGTATTTTGGGCAACGGGAACTTATCAGCACAACAAACGACACAGTAATGATGTAAAGTAAAGTAAGATTGGCCTCAATACCTTTTAAGTAAATCTCATTTGCAGAAAGTAACCACTTGAAGTTGCGATAGTCCACGATTCTGTTAGTGGATCGTGAACTTTAATAAAAAGCAAGGAGTCCCCCTATTTTTCAAGTCATCGGACAACATGGCCCCTGCTGCAACTGAAACAAAATTTAAACAAATGGCATTGATTTTCTTGTATGTGACATCAGTGAATGTGACAGCGTTTCTTGACTCTTCTTTTTGCCATTTGAAATAAGGACGTGGTCTCCAGTACTTCAAACTTTGCCTCATGTGACCAAAAACAAATTTGTGAAACTATGTTCAAGGTTATTGTATTTATTTAGTTTTCTAACCCTGGCCTTTGGTAACTCATTCCCAGCTGTTGCACTTTAAGTGCTGCAGGCAGTCAATCCACCCTCCCTACTTATCCTGAATCAGCTCTCCCTTATGCCTTGTACAAAAATCACTGTGAAATTTTAGAGTGGGTATTAGATGCAGTTTTGTCAGAACCACTCATCCTTCCCAGCACACATAATGTTTCAATCAGTTCACTTGATCTGAGTCTATACTTGATTTGAGTATATATGTACACATCAAAAGTTGGAAGATGGAACTGACAAGAGGTGTAATCATTTTTCTCTTTTTTCAACCGATGTCTGCAGTAAGTATCTGCGGTTCAGTGCAAATCACCACCTTCATTCCCCACACCCCATTATCCCCAAAATACTTGAAGCCTTACCTCAGAAAAAAAGGTCTTGCAACAACAGTAAATACCTGTTCATTTTCCGTCTGAGTTACCCTTGCAGACGTGGTATATGCGATGCTGAATAGTGATCTGTTTATATTCTATATTCTCGATCCTTAATGTCATTCCGTTCTAAATTCTCATGATCTAGAAATAGTTTATTTTCACTGTGGATTTTATACTAACCTAATTGGCAAAAAGGGCAAAATGTCCATTCCACCCACCTAGGCATTTAAATTTGTGCTCTACTAAATTTGATTTAACATTGTTTATCCTGATCCTTTTCATATTTCAACCTGTCAATCACCACAGTATTACACAGTAGATCAATGGCAGAATGTTCTTAAGATGACAATAGGTTATGTACTCCACATTTTTGATTCTCTTTGTAGATAGCATGATCTGTATAACAGAAAATTCTGTTTGAAGGAAAATAACATGCTTGCCTGAATTATATTTTTGGAAATGTTTCTGTAGTTTGAAATAATCAGAAATATTAAGAAATAACCTGAACAATATTTATTAAATCACAACATAACAAAAGTAACTCAAACCTTCAGATTTGACAGGTACTGATTAGACCTAATGCAACGGAATACACCTTTAACCTAGAGCAGGGCAGTTGGACCTTGAATGAATGACAGATAAAATCTATTTTACCTCATTTATATAAAGGCACGAGCCCATCGTAAAGGGAGACTGACACAAGATTCTATAAAAGAGATAAATAAGCTTATCCAAATCACTGACTGGCCCTTTGCCCAATTCAGAGGAAGGTTCTCAACCCTAAAAGTCAACTGTCCATTTTCCTCCATAGATGCTGCCTGACCTGCTGAGTTCCTCCAGCAAATTGTTTTGTGCTCAAGATTACAGCATTTGCAATTCACGTGTCTCCAAATTTACATTTATACAGTGCTTTTCACATCTCTCTCAGGACACCTTACTTCACACCCAATGGGAATTGTGGTCACTATTGTAATGTGCGAAATCAGTCACCATAATGTGCACAACAAGCTTTCAAAAATAGCAACGTGATAATAATCTGATCATCCATTTCAGTCATGTTCAATGAGGGAGGAATGTTAATCAAGGATAATTTACAGCAAAAATAAGAATAGTTTATTAACTGTGTTTATCTTTGGAATGTGAGTGAAAACTGGATTGGCAATATATAATCCCCACAACTATATGTCCAAAGGACAGTGAGGACTCAGATATTGGTGTGGAACTGGATTCAAATGTAGGCCAGAAACGTTTATGGAAATTGGTCATCTTCTCTGAGGAACATCAGCAGCCAACTGAGCTTTTAAAATGTTTAGGTGCTATCCAGTTTTCATATGCAGTATTAATGTGTTATATTCAACTCTGATCATTCTGAAAAAGATTGTAAAATCGCAGCCAGTAGAACGATTTCACTGATTAGAGGGTTTACATTTCTTACAGTTCCAGCTGAAGAGAGAGGGGTTAGCTCTGCAACAATTAATACCAAAATAATGAACAGTACACACGCCTAGTTTGAAGTTAAGTTATACTGGGGAGAAATTTATCCTTGCCTGGCGGTGTCAAATACATATAGGTACATTGTCCTCTGGCAGTAGTCACCTTACACATTCCATTAACTTCAAAGCCAACGATGATCAAAGATGATTTTTCTTCTGCCTCACTAAATTTAATAATCTAGTTAATAAGAAGTCAAGAGTAGAAAGTCAATAATTATTATTTAAGAATATGTAAGGAAACAACGAGTAAAGTTATAAACCAAAGTGGAAAATAATTTATTTTAAAAAAATGGAATATCTTTGATTTTTAGCATCATCCTCTTCCTTTTGTTTATATTGAAAGTACAACAAGATGATCTTGTGTTAAACATCAGAGCACACGGGCTTATTGCTTCTTGTTAATTTGATTTAAAAATAGACTCAATGCACTATGGAGATTGTGGTTCCAAATTTCAACAAAATAAAACTTGTCGTTAGGGCACTGAAGTGGCCGACTTGGTTCTGTAGCTGTTTCCAATGCACATGTGTCCACCAGTCAGGATGGTGTGCAAGATGCAGGCACATGCAATGCTTCTGCACACCAGAAGCATGCTGAGGAGGAAGATACAAGGCAACACACAATACCAATTGCTGCCAAGTTATATCTCTTCCGCTCATCCTATCTTTCCAACAAGCACAGAGCGTCCTCTGTTTGCATCAGGTAGATTGCCCCCCTCCCCCATCCCCCCCCATCCCCCCCCACCCCCCCCCCATCCCCCCCCACTTTTGCATTGTTAGCGGCTGTTCACGTTGAACAGGATGGTTAATAAAAAGATGACATAGGATGCAAATACATTGCTGAGGTGATTTAAAGCTTCTAAAATGGTTGATAATGCATTGATAACCTTCAGATTGTAAGATTCTCCATTTAATAGGGTGGAACATGGAACTTTGCAGTGAGGAAACTAATTGGTGATTACAACACTATTTAAGTGCATTCACAAGATCTATATTGTGGTTATCTATTTCCCTTTAATGCAACAATAGCTACTCCTCATAAGTAATAATTTGGTTGTGAAGCGATTGGGCCATTGTGAGAATTTACTGTATAAATGCGAATTCTGTCTGATTCATAGCCCAATATTAAATTGCCTTGAAACCAATTAATTCTATGCGTGTGGAAGTGATATTATTTCTTACAGATTAGCCCAAGTGAGAATCACATTCTAATTCACACCAGGGAGAGAGAGGTAAGTGAGGAGGAAGCTGGGCACATTTTTAAATATTTATTCTTTAAATTGCAGTGAACAATCCCTGCAAGACGAATACTTGCAAACATGGAGAATGCATCCTAATGGCTACACCACCATACCACAAGTGCAAATGTGACTATCCATACAAGCCACCAAACTGCAGAAAAAGTACAGTAACCAGTTCTATTTTTCCACTGCAATTGGTCCGACTGTTTTCGTTAACCATAAACAGTTCTTCTAAAAAAAATGTCATGAAATCAGCCAGGACACAACCAATAAATGTTGGCAGATATCCGCGCATCTCAACAGGAGGTTTGGATCACAAGATCAGCCAGTACTTTGAAGCACAGTGAGGCAGAGTGCATTAAAAAAAATGCTTCAGAATGCATCAATGGGGCAAGGAGAAGGAGTTACAAAGTGGTTAAGGAGAAGGGGATGAAGGATTGATCCTACTGCAAAACTAACTTAAAGTCAATTAAAAGATTAAGCAAGCCAAAATAAAACCTGTAAAGGAATCTAACAGTAGATGTAAAACACAATGCAGACTGGTTCTGATAGTAATTTAAAAAAAGCTAAGGTACTAGTGTGGAGAAAGTTGAAACCATCAGAGACAAATTGCTTTCGAATGTGATGGAGGGGGATAATCAGATGATGTAACACATCTTAACGCATGGAATTTTAGATAGATTTATACACAGACTAATATTTCACGAAAATGGCAGATGGCTCAAGGGCCAGGGGTCAACGAGTCAAAGGATGCAAACTGGGAAAATGAATGCTGGGAATGTGAGGGAGTATTGTTTTACACAGACAGTGGTGATGTTCTGGAACTGAGTTATGGTGGAAACAGAGTCGATCATTGCTTTCAACTGGGAATCAAATGGGAAATAATTTGTTGAGTTCTTGGGGATGAAAGAAAGATTAAGAAGAAAGATTAAATTAATTTCTCTGCAAACAGTTGACGTGTATTTTACAGGCTGAATGTTTATTGTACCACATATTGTGCCATATATAGAGGGGGTATGAAGGGTAGTGCACAAGGATGGTTCCACTGATGGGAATGTCTAGAACCAGAGGGCACAACCTCTGAATAAAGGGGTATACCTTTAGAATGGAGCTGATGAGGAATTTATTTAGTCAGACGGTGATGAATCTGTGAAATTCATGACCACAGATGGTTGTGGAGGCCATGTCATTGGGTACTTTACAGTGGAGATTGATAGATTTTTGATTAGTAAGGGCTAATCAAAAGTTACAGAGAGAAGGAAGGAGAGTGGGGCTGCGAGGGGAAAATAGTTCAGCCATGATCGAATGGCGGAGTAGGCTCAATGGGCTGAATGACCTCATTCTGCACCTGTGTCTTATGGTCTTATGGAAAGCCATTGCCGACACTCCCGCCAATCATTCTCAATCCTGCTACACTTAAATAACAGGCAAGCACTTAATACAACATTAGTTATGTTTGCAGATGACTGCACATCAAGGAATAAACATGATGTTTTGTCACTAGTCTAAAAAATGGTAAATGAAGCTCTTGGTTTCAGCTGTTCACTCATCAAGGGCTCAAGAGTGACGTGACTACCCTTGTGGTAAGGCAAGAAGGGCTGTGTTAGAGTAACTAAGGTGTAGTTAAGCTCCAAACAGGACCAAGATGGCATGATTAATTCAGAAGGTGACAGTCTATTCTCTTTGTGACTTGCTCGATGATTCTGTGGAATTCATTGCCACAGATGGCTGTGGAGGCCGTCATTTACAGTGGAGATCGATAGCTTTTGATTAGTAAGGGCGTCAAAGGTTACCGAGACATGGCAGGAGAACGGGGTTGAGAGGGAAAAATAGTTCAGCCATGATCAAATGGGTGTACTTTAGCGGATTGTTAATGGTTAATGAACTACCGTGGTTATCTTCTGGAACCAGGAAGAAATGACTTGCAGGTAGAGATATTGTTTCTACGCACATAAAACTCCAAATCCCCAGGAGATACAAAGGCCCAAGGCTCACTCCAAGGTGGTCCCTGGGGTTCATATTTAAAATTGATGAGCTGTGGATGTGATCTGGATGAGTTAATGCAGAATGCCAGTTGGAGATGTGGACTTGCTCCTTGTGCAGGTTCTGCAAAAGCCAGAGGCAAGCCAGAGGAACAACAAGCATGGAGAAAAAGGCTGGGTGACGGTCATGGCCTTTTCTTGCCTCCAGCTCTTCACCACCCCCTACCCCTTACTTTCAGTCAGGATCCTGGCCCGAAACGTCACCCATCTTTTTTCTCCAGAGATGCTGCCTGACCCGCTGAGTTACTCCAGCATTTTGTGTCTTTCTTTACTCCTGGACACTGCTTGTTGGTAAATTGTTAGCCGCAATTATAGTTGAAGTCAGACCCCAAGAGGCTAAAATGTGCTCCTGTTTCTATGCGTACTGTATATCACATGTGGAAAACGTTTGAAGAAACCAGTTTTGCAGAGGGTGCACCCTCAATTGAACAACTGGACAGGCACTTCCACGTATGATACTTCACAAGACATGCTTCAAATCCCCATCATATATTGTGCATATAGAATGTCATTAAATGAGCAGCTCATATAATTACAACACAGAAACAGGATAGAATCATTGTAATTTACGACCTTTACTATCAATGAAAGAAGAAGGTAGTAAACTATGCGGGAATTAGAATGCCCTTGAGACATGGTTTATAAACATGAAAACAGCATCCTCTGTAGGTTGTATTTTAAAAAGATCAGTGCTGCCACTCCTCAGTAAATATGAGGGCTCGTTGATATGTGCACCTCATTGCTGCAGTTGATTGTGGGGGCTTGGAGACATCATTCCCACTGGAACATCCTAACATCATCACCTCCTGCCACCCTCCTATTTTGCCATCCCACCACCCTCACCCACTCACTCAACCATGCCACCTCATCTGGTCTCCATGTATAGAAAGTACTTGCCACCTGCAAAGTGCACCTTTACCGTGCAGCAAATCATGATTTCTTAAAGCGAAGATTTCCCCATTACATGATTTGTTTGCAGTTTCTGATTTGCAGCAATGTTTAACTTATCAAAAATGCTTCAGGTTTAATTTCTAAGCCGAGAAACTAAAGGTGGAACATGGTCTCGAAGATTTTAAAACGGGCAGCACAGTGGCACAGCAGTAGAGCGCCAGAGACCCAGGTTCGATCCTGACTATGGCTGGTGTCTGTTTGGGCTTTATATCTTCTCCCTGCGACCGTAAGGGTTTTCTAAGGGTGCTCCGGATTCCTCCTGCATTACAAAGACGTGCAGGTTGGTAGGTTAATTGGCTTCTGTAAATTGTCCCTAGTGTGTAGGATGCGAAAGTGTGATAACATGGAACTAATGTATGGGTGATCGATGGTCGGCGTGGACTCAGTGGCCTGAAGGGCCTGTTTCCATGCTGTATCGCTGTGTATATTTTTCTCTGATTGGGGGAAGGCATGGAAGGTGGGGTGGGGGTTGGTTAGCATTTGGTCAATTTTACCTTCATGTCAAAGTGTCAAAAAAACAACAGCTTTTCATGCGTCAAAAAACGCATGGAGAATTGATACCACTTTATCAAAGTGTGACAGCAATCTGCTCTTAGGAGTTCACACCTGTTCAAGAAACCCTTGCAAACACGGAGGAGATTGCAAAAAGGGACTATTAAGGAGTTCTTTTACCTGCACATGTCCAAAGGCATTCACAGGAAGATTTTGTGAAGTTGGTAAGAATTTTTTTTTTCCCATTTGTATTCAATGGATATTCTTTTGCCTAGGAAAAAACTGTAGATGCTGGTTTAAATCGAAGGTAGACAAAAAATGCTGGAGTAAACTCAACGAGGCAGGCAGCATCTCTGGAGAGAAGGATTGGGTGACGTTTCGGGTCAAGACTTCTTCAGACTGATATCAGGGGAGTGGGCAAGACAGAGATAGAATGTGTCTTCTTTTCTTTTCTGTTCTGTACGTTCTGTATATATCAGGGATGTAATGGTGAGGCTCTATAAGGCACTGGTCAGACTGCATTTGGACTATTGTGAGCAATTTTTGGCTCCATATCTGAGGAAGAATGTGTTGGTGCTGGAGAGAGTCCAGAGGGGGTTTACGAGAATGATCCCAGGAATGAGTGGGTTAACATCTGAAGAGCATTCAATGGCATTGGGCATCTACTCACTGGAGTTTAGAAGGATGTGGGAAGACCTCATTGAAACTTTGTTCATGCCCCTCAAAATGTTATATAAATTTACAATATGATAAGATCTCCCCTCAACATCTGATGCTCCAGGGAAAACAATCCAAGTTTGTTCATCCTCTCGTTTTAACTAATACCCCATATTCCAAGCAGCAATTTGGCAAAGCTCTTCTGCACCCTCTCTAAAAACTCCACATCCTTCCAACCAGAAATGCACATCATACTCCAAATGTGACCTAACCTAAGTTTTATAAAGTTGCAATATGACTTTCTGACTCTTAATATCCTGACTGCTGAAGGAAGTGACACCATACATGTTCTTTCTCACCCTAACTGCTTGTGTTGCCACTTCCAGGAAGTTGATTTGGATCCCGAGATCCGTGTGTACGTCAAGCTGTGAAGGTTCTTGCATTTACTGCATTCTTTCCCCTTACAACACCAAATTTGGCTTTATAACTGTTAAGTCTATTCCACTAGTACTGTGTTCTATAGGTAAGCCATTTCTGAATCCAAACTACCAAATCACACATTCCAAAGAAGTGCAGGTTTGTAGGTTAATTGACTTCCGTAAATTGCCCTAAATGTGTAGGATGTGAAAGTGGGATAACATGGAGCTAGTGTATGGGTGATCAATGATTGGCATGGACTTGTTTCTATGCCATATCTCTAAACTAAACTCTAACCCTGAGTTTTTGGATGTGTGAACTTTACATGTGAGAGGGAAATGAATATTCTCGAACATTTATCTGTCTACATGTGACCCTGGGTTTTAATCTTCTACAGACACGAATGACTGTTATGAGGAAAATGGTGAAAACTACCGAGGCAATGTTAGTGCAACGGTACAGGGGAAAACATGTTTATATTGGAGTTCGCACTTGCTCCTAAGAAAAAATATTAATATTCTTGGGGAGCAAGCCGAAGAAAATGGTCTTGGAGATCACAGATTTTGTAGGTAACGATGTACCATTCATATTTCAAATGTAGTGATCACAATGCTTAAACTCAACCCTAAATTTGACCTGGTGTAACATCTTTAATGCTCTGGTCAATGCCTGCAGGACATGGCTCATGAGAAGCTCACAAGAGCAAATGCTTTAGGAAGAGCTTTACTGCTTGTGTTGCCACTTCCAGGAAGTTGATTTGGATCCCGAGACATGGATTTGTGCCTGGAAGGTCATGTTTGACTAATCTTCTTGAATTTTTTGAAGAGGTTACCAGGGAAATTGATAAGGGCAAGGCTGTGGATGTTGTCTATATGGACTTCAGTAAGGCATTTGACAAGGTTCCACATGGAAGGTTGATTAAGAAGGTTAAATCGTTGGGTATTAATAGTGAGGTTGCAAGATGGATTCAACAATGGCTGAATGGGAGATACCAGAGGGTAACGGTTGACAATTGTATGTCAGGTTGGAGGCCAGTGTCTAGTGGAGTGCCCCAAGGATCTGTGTTGGGTCCACTGTTGTTTGTCATTTACATTAATGATCTGGATGATGGTGTGGCAAATTGGATTAGTAAATATGCAGATGATACTAAGATAGGTGGAGTAGTTGATAGTGAGGTAGATTTTCAAAGTCTACAGAGAGACTTGGGCCTTTTGGAAGGGTGGGCTGAAAGGTGGCAGATGGAGTTTAATGCTGATAAGTGTGAGGTGCTGCATTTTGGTAGGACAAATCAAAATAGGACGTACAGGGTAAATGGTAGGGAATTGAGGAATGCAGTGGAACAGAGGGATCTGGGAATAACTGTGCATTGTTCCCTGAAGGTGGAATCTCATGTGGATAGGGTGGTGAAGAAGGCGTTTGGTATGCTTGCCTTTATAAATCAGAGCATCGAGTATAGAAGTTGGGATGTAATGTTGAAATTGTACAGGGCATTGGTGAGGCCGAATCTGGAGTATGGTGTGCAGTTCTGGTCGCCAAATTATAGGAAGGATGTCGACAAAATGGAGAGGGTACAGAGGAGATTTACTAGAATGTTGCCTGGGTTTCAGCACTTAGGCTACAGAGAGAGGTTGAACAGGTTGGGTCTTTATTCTTTGGAGCGTAGAAGGTTGAGGGGGGACTTGATAGAGGTTTTTAAAATTATGAGAGGGACGGACAGAGTTGACGTGGGTAGGCTTTTCCCTTTGAGAGTGGGGAAGATTCCAACAAGGGGACATAGCTTCAGAATTGAGGGACAAAGGTTTAGGGGTAACATGAGGGGGAACTTCTTTACTCAGAGGGTTGTGGCTGTATGGAATGGGCTTCCGGTGGAAGTGGTGGAGGCTGGCTCGATTTTATTATTTAAGAGTAAATTGGATAGGTATATGGATAGGAGGGGATTGGAGGGTTATGGTCTGAGTGCAGGTAGATGAGACTAGGTCAGGGAGAATGGTCGGCATGGACTGGTAGGGCCGGACAGGCCTGTTTCCATGCTGTAGTTGTTATATGTTATATATGAGTATACTCATGTACTAACATGAGGCAAAAGCTTCCAAGAGTCAAGTCAAGAGTGTTTTATTATTATATATCCCGAAACAGAACAATGAAATTCTTAGTTGCAGCAGCATAACAGACATGTAAACTTAGCACTCTATCAGTCAGAGCTTATTTGGAGGTTGTTCAATGGTCATCGGGCTCATGAGCCATATGACCCACTCCTGCTTTTATTTGTAATGCTCTTATAAAGATATGACAGGCACTCCACTCCCAATTAAAATGGTCTTCGCAAACAAGCCCCCTCGCTCATGATTGGCTACTGAGATCAGTTAGATAGACAATAGACAATAGACAATAGGTGCAGGAGGAGGCCATTTGGCCCTTCGAGCCAGCACCGCCATTCAATGTGATCATGGCTGATCATTCTCAATCAGTACCCCGTTCCTGCCTTCTCCCCATACCCCTGACTCCGCTATCCTTAAGAGCTCTATCTAGCTCTCTCTTGAATGCATTCGGAGAATTGGCCTCCACTGCCTTCTGAGGCAGAGAATTCCACAGATTCACAACTCTCTGACTGAAAAAGTTTTTCCTCATCTCAATTCTAAATGGCCTACCCCTTATTCTTAAACTGTGGCCCCTTGTTCTGGACTCCCCCAACATTGGGAACATGTTTCCTGCCTCTAACGTGTCCAACCCCTTAATAATCTTATACGTTTCGATAAGATCTCCTCTCATCCTTCTAAATTCCAGTGTATACAAGCCTAGTCGCTCCGGTCTTTCAACATATGATAGTCCCGCCATTCCAGGAATTAACCTAGTAAACCTACGCTGCACGCCCTCAATAACAAGAATATCCTTCCTCAAATTTGGAGACCAAAACTGCACACAGTACTCCAGGTGCGGTCTCACTAGGGCCCTGTACAACTGCAGAAGGACCTCTTTGCTCCTATACTCAACTCCTCTTGTTATGAAGGCCAACATTCCATTGGCTTTCTTCACTGCCTGCTGTACCTGCATGCTTCCTTTCAGTGACTGATGCACTAGGACACCCAGATCTCGTTGTACGCCCCCTTTTCCTAACTTGACACCATTCAGATAATACTCTGCCTTCCTATTCTTACCACCAAAGTGGATAACCTCACACTTATCCACATTAAACTGCATCTGCCATGCATCCGCCCACTCACACAACCTGTCCAAGTCACCCTGCAAGCTCATAGCATCTTCCTCACAGTTCACACTACCACCCAGCTTTGTATCATCTGCAAATTTGCTAATGGTACTTTTAATCCCTTCATCCAAGTCATTAATGTATATTGTAAATAGTTGCGGTCCCAGCACCGAGCCTTGCGGTACCCCACTAGTTACTGCCTGCCATTCTGAAAGGGACCCATTTATCCCCACTCTTTGCGTTCTGTCTGTCAACCAATTTTCTATCCATGTCAGTACCCTACCTCCAATACCATGTGCTCTAATTTTGCCCACTAATCTCCTATGTGGAACCTTGTCAAAGGCTTTCTGAAAGTCAAGGTACACCACATCCACCGACTCTCCCCTGTCAATTTTCCTAGTTACATCCTCAAAGAATTCCAGAAGATTAGTCAAGCATGATTTCCCCTTCGTAAATCCATGCTGACTCGAAACAATCCTGTCACTACTATCCAAATGCTCTGCAATTTCGTCTTTTATAATTGACTCCAGCATCTTCCCCACCACTGATGTCAGACTAACTGGTCTACAATTTCCCATTTTCTCTCTCCCTCCTTTCTTAAAAAGTGGGACAACATTAGCTGCCCTCCAATCCACAGGAACTGATCCTGAATCTATAGAAATTGGAAAATGATCACCAATGCGTCCACAATTACAAGAGCCACCTCCTTAAGTACTCTGGGATGCAGACCATCAGGCCCTGGGGATTTATCAGCCTTCAGTCCCATCAGTCTACCCAACACCATTTCCTGCCTAGTGTGGATTTCCTTCAGATAAGTTATTGTGGGAAGGACCAATAGTTTTGACTCAATATAATAGAAAGAGAACAAGTTGGAAACACTCAGTAGACCAGGCTGCATCTAAGGAAAAATAAATAATAAATGTTTCATGTACGCAACTTGAAATGCAGGTGTTGCCACAGATGCTGCCTAACCTGCTGAGTGTTACCAGCATTTTCAGTTTTTATTTCCAGCATTTATAGCTTTTAAAAAATATATATTTTGCTGACTCAATATTAAGTTGAAGGTGGTGTAGAATAAGGATGCAAATGCAATCATGTTCAGCTGAAGTTTGAAGAAGGGTCTCGCCCCGAAACGTCACCCATTCCTTCTATCCAGAGTTGCTGCCTGTCCCGCTGCATTACTCCAGCATTTTGTGTCTATCTTCAGTGTAGACTAGCACCTACAGTTCCTCCTTAGATATGTGCCTTATTCTGTCAGTTAAAGCATGAAGATTGGCACAATATGCTGGAGTAACTCAACGTGTCAGGCAGCATCTCTGGGGAATAGGAATGGGCAACGTTTATGTTCGGAACATTTCTTCAGACTGAAAGATGGAGATTGATCTTGAGAGGAAAAAAAGAGAAAACATGAAACTGCACCAAAAAGGGTGAATATTAATTTTCATTGTGTTGTCCACAAGTAAAAATGGAGGTGTACTAACTTTATCTTTGATCAGGAATCCTGATGATGATGATAAACCTTGGTGCTTTTTCAAAGAACACAATGGAAGACTGAAGTGGGATTTTTGTTCAATCTCTCAATGCCAGAGAGGTGAGTGGAGCTCAAACCTTTGTTATGTGGAGGAAGGAACTGCAGATGTCTTTGTTATATTGTGAATGACTGACCAGAGCTGGTCAAAAGTGCATTATTCGCTGCTTCCTTGCCTTTTGTGCGTCACCTCCCACGTTTCTTTTTTGTGTAAGACTGCCTGTCCCTACGTAGCCTCGTGTACTCCCTATAATCTAAAGTGAACATGCATAGTCAGTGACAGGAAAGATACATCAATGATATTTTATTATCGTATGTACCTAGGAACAGTGAAATTCATTGTCTATGAATACAATACCCAATGTACGTAAGGAGTCACCACGTACCTGGCGCCAAAAAAGTTACAAAAGTACTGATCAGAGTCCCAATGGTCCCTCTTTGTTCTTGGCGGACACCCCCTACCCCCCCCCCCCCCCACACATACACCCTACACCTCCTCAACACCCCCCACCTCCCCCCCCCCCGCGGCTTGCTACGGGTCGCTGTCATTTGCACCATCACAAATGCAGACTGACGTCGAAAATGCAGCTCGTCCTCCCAACGAGGGGGGGGGGAAGGGTGAGTGCATGAGGGAGGAGGGGGTGGATAAGGGGGGATTGAGGGGGGGTGGAGTGGGTGAGTGGGGGGGGGAAGGAGGAGGGAGGTTCAGGGGGGATGGAGTGGGTGAGGGGGGAGGGGAGGAGCGGGGTTGAAGGGGATGGAGTGGGTGAGTGGGGAGGAGTGGGGTTGATGGGGAATGGAGTGGGTGAGTGGGGGTGAGGGGAGGAGGGGGTTCAGGGGGGATGGAGTGGGTGAGTGGGGGGAGGGGAGGAAGGGGGTTGAAGGGGGATGGAGTGGGTGAGTGGTGGGGAGGGGAGGAGGGGGGTTCAGGGGGGATGGAGTATGTGAGTGGGGGGGGAGGAGGGGGTTCAGGGGGATGGAGTGGGTGAGTTAGTGGTAGCTTGTCAGCCCACAGCACCCCCCCCCCATTGGCCGCCACTCCCATCACTGGCGGGTCCTGCCCACGGCGGTCATCGTGAGCCCCCCTCCCTCATTGGCCGTCACTTGGGCGGGTCCCATTGTGACGTCATACGCTGAACATTGCCAAGCGTCAGTTTAATAAAGTAATTTTTTAACTTTAAAATCTCTCTAATTTTAAATATATAAGACCAATTTGAATGAAACTTGGATGAAGGTGTCGCGCCATCATGTGATGGGGGCACAAAAATAAGGTAACATCACAGGCATGGGCAAACAAATAAATAATCACACAAACATAAAGTTTTAGTCATATATAGATAGATATATAGCCTTTCCATGTATTTAAAGTAATTGAAAAATAATTGTTAAAATTATTCTAAATAATTTATTAATAAAACTGATGTTTATCAGTTCTCTATTTAACTGCATATATTTTGACATGTAAAATTTTGAAACATGTACCTGCTAATGCAGTGCAAAGGGGAAAGGATAGGCAGTTTGAAGAATCGTGCTAACTTCAGAAAATCAACAGCTCCTGAAGGACCATGCCAGTATTGAGCCTGGAACCTGATCCAGATAAACCGAATCATATTACCTTTTAAAAGATCATGGGAAAAATGTAGCTAAGTTTTAGACACAAAATGCTGGAGTAACTCAGCGGGACAGGCAGCATCGCTGGATAGAAGGAATGGGTGGCGTAGAGAGAGAACAAGTTGGAAACACTCAGTCGACCAGGCTGCATCCATGGAAAGAGAAATAATAAATGTTCCATGTACGAGACATGAAATGCAGTTGTTGCCGCAGATGCTGCCTGACCTCCTGAGTGTTTCTAGCATTTTCTGTTTTTATTTCAGATTTCCAGCACTTGTAACTTTTAAAAAATATATATATTTTGCTGACTCAATATGGCAATGGAGCTAATCATTCGAGCATCACAATGGGTAGTCGGAGGAGAACGCTGTACATGGATGACATGACCACAATAACAATGACAAAAGCATGCACCAAATGCCTGCTGGATAAACTCCAGGAAAATATCAAATGGACACGAATGGAGATTAAACCCAGCAAATCCTGCAGTATTTCCAACGTCAAAGGCTGGCTCACTGACGAAAGGTTCCGCATCAATAACGAGACAATACCAACTGTCCTGGAGAAGCCTGTCAAACGCCTCGGGCGAAGGTACACCGCATACCTCAAGGACGCAGAGCAGGTGGAACAAATCAGGCAGGATACAATCAGTGGCCTCAAGCAAATCAACAACACTGCTCTCCCAGGGAAGCTGAAGCTTTGGTGCCTTCAATTCGGTCTGCTGCCCCGACTCATGTGGCCAATTACCATCTACGAGGTCACTCTATCCCATGTCAACCAGCTGGAGAGACTGGTGAACTCACAAGTGAGGAAGTGGCTTGGGCTACCGAGATGCCTCAGCAGTATAGGACTCTATGGGAATGGAGCCCTCTCACTGCCAGTCTCAAGCCTGGTGGAGGTATTTAAATGCGCCAAAGCAAGGCTGGACATGACACTAACAGAATCCCGGGACCCAATAGTAAGAGGTGTCGCTCCAACCCTAGTAACTGGGAAGAAATGGACTCCAGCAGCAGTGGTACTGGACGCAAAATCCGCCCTCCAACACCGGGACATAGTGGGCCATGTCCAACAAGGCCGAGGGGGCTTTGGCCTGGGAGCAATGATACCTACCTGGCAAAAGGCTACTCCAGCTGAACGTCGGCACCTGGTGGTGGAGGAGGTGCGCCGCCAAGAAGAAGTAGCCAGGTGTGCCAAAGCTATATCTCAAGCCAAGCAAGGCCGCTAGATGAGGTGGGATGGCATTGAAAGGAGGAAGATCACATGGAGTGAGCTGTGGAACATGGAGTCAAGTATGTTGAGCTTTATTATCAGAGCCACATATGACGTCCTTCCCTCTCCCATAAACTTAAATCTTTGGCTGGGAGAGGATCCAGCCTGCCCCCTGTGTGCAGTTCCAGCAACCCTCAAGCACATCCTGGTTGGTTGTAAGACCAGCCTAACACAAGGCAGATACACCTGGCGACACAACCAGGTGCTGAGGTGTTTGGCAGCTGCACTCGAGTGCAAGAGGGTTACCACCAACGCCATGCCTATCAATGCCCAGATAACATTCCCGCAAATACCATCCTTCATCCGGGAAGGAGAGAAACGGAAGACTACCACCTCACCTATCAACTTATGCCCACTGAGCGCAGCCAGAGACTGGGAGATGCGGGTTGACCTAGGCCAGAGGCTTTCCTTCCGCAGCTACCAACCTGCGACCAGACCTCGTCCTCTGGTCCAACTCCTGTCGGCGTGTTTTCATCATTGAGCTGACGGTGCCCTGGGAGGAGGCTGAGGACGAGGCATATGAAAGGAAAAGGCTGAGATATTCCAACCTTGCAGTAGAGGCAGAGGAGCGAGGTTGGAGTGTAAGAGTGCGTCCAGTGGAGGTGGGGTGCAGGGGCTTTGTAGCCAGTTCCACCGCAAGGCTACTGAGGGAAGTAGGAGTCAGAGGGCAGGCCCAAAGGAGGGAAATCAAAGAACTTGCCAATGCCGCCGAATGGAGCAGTCACTGGCTGTGGCTGAAAAGAAGAGATGCTGTCTGGGCTGCCACGTGACCATCTAGAGGCTAACCATAAGTCACACACCCAGGTCTGATCACCCTGCGGTGGGCCTGCCTCGGCTGAGGGTGTCTTGTGATAAAAGGTCGAAACACCCAGTGACATTGAGGTACACAACTGAAGATGTGTCTGAATGGTAGCAATATCACCTAGTGGTCACCCCCAAGAACAACACCAGTCAATTGTAGTGTAAACCTTAGGGATTGTAACATCTAGTCCTACTAATCAATCTGAAGTTGAAGGTGGTGTAGAATAAGGATGCAAATGCAATCATGTTCAGCTGAAGTCTGAAAGAAGAGTCTCAACCCGAAATGTCACCCATTCCTTCTCTCCAGAGATGCTGCCTGTTCCGCTGAGTTCCTCCAGCTTTTGTGTCTATCTTTGGTTTAAACCAGCATCTGCAATTCCTTCCTACAACATAGCTATGTTTTAGGTTCCCCATATCTTTTGCACAGTTTCAGCTTTTGCACAATGTTTGGTTGCAAAACTATCAGAAAGAGAGCAAACAAAAGTAAAAAGATCTTTCTCCCTCACAACCCCACCAAATAAAATCCCAACTGCAATCCAAATAAAACTTTGTAATGGTGACGTACTTTGGGATGACATCGAGATAAATGATGAACTGCGCCTTAGCACAAGTCTTTGCATTGTACCATAAAGCCTGGTGTTGGCTTCTCTGTTGGCAAACTATTAGAATCAAAATCATTAATAACTAATATGCATCTTGTGTTTGATGTAGAATCTACTCCCACTTCAGGAACTGAGCATATTGCTGAAACTGAGCCTACCGCTGAAACTGAGTCTCTCCCGACAACAGCACCTCAAACATTTGAAAGCTGTGGAGAAACAATGGATTTCAGAAGAACTTTAAGTCGCATCTTTGGTGGAAGAAAGACAGTTCTTGGCAGGCACCCATGGCAAGCGTCTTTACAACTAAAAATTCGTCTTGGTATTTTTGAGGAAGGACATCAATGTGGAGGAACCTTGATTGCACCCTGTTGGGTTGTTACTGCAGCTCACTGTTTGGAGATAAGGCATGTGCTTCAATACTAATAATAGATGTAACAGGTAGTGTGAATGAGAATTGGATAAGATAAAGGAAATACGACAAAGCCAGGGTTTCTATAGTGATAAGCTGTTGATGAAGTTTATCAAGTTGATTGAAGGAATGTTAAACAGATGGCAAATAAACAGAGCAAGGTATGTAACTACTATAAAATGCAGGTCAGAGTAAAATGCAGGTCAAATTGGTCCTCAATCTGAAGAAGGGTCTCAACCCAAAACATCACCTTTTCCTTTTCTCCAGAGATGCTGCCTGACCCGATGAGGTACTCCAGCATTATGTGTCTATTTCCCGTGTAAACCAGCGTCTGCAGTTCTTTCCTAGTCAATGAATTAAGTGATAGGTCGTTGGAAGTATAAAATAATAGATAAGTGTTTCCTTCAACATGTAAGGCAGGAATTAAGGCAGAGAAAATCTAAGAGCAAATGGCAAAGAACAAATAATTTAGAAAAGGGAATTAGATAATCCAGAAAGACGAGACAACATAAAATAAGATTAGATATATTATTTGACATTTTGCTTTGATGTCATTCATTTTTCTTATAACATTATCTGCCTAGAAAGCTTAGTTTTTTTCCCCATGGGTTAATATGGAAATGACTGTTTCATTAAAGTTCATTTGTGTACAAATTCCCTCTAAAAAAAATGTTTTGTTTCTACCCCTATGATTTGCAGCATACAAGCCAAACATTATCAAATATTACTTGGGAAAAACAATTTAATACTTACAGGACTCAACGAACAGATTTTTGATGTTGAACAAATTTTTATACATCCGGATTATGCAAACACGGTGCACGCCTTGTCCAATGATATTGGTGAGGAATTGTTTACATTCTATTCTATTTATCTCTCAGTGTGATAGGATGTTATATTAATTGGATGGCTGGAATCAATAGAATATATTTTTTAATATTTCAAATGTTCAAATTCAGTCGTGCATTTCTTGTATTTTTATATCCCAATGGCATGTGAAATTCCAATATCATTACCTCTAGAGTCAAAGTTTTAATCATAGAGGCAGATTAACCAAATGAAATTCATTATTAATGAAGTCCACAATAGAATTGTATTCCACAATCTGTTTGGATTAACCTTTTTTAAATTCTTTTGTCCAATTCAAAATGAAGCATGAAATTTCACCTGCAAAGATTTCCAACAGAATTATAAACAACTCAAAAGAGCAATTCCCACCCAAGATGAATTTGGGAATTTGTGTGTGAAATCCTAACATCGTAATCTTATTTATCTTTCAGCTTTATTGAAGTTGAAAAGTGTGGATGGAATGTGTGCCAAGGAAACCAAATATGTTAAGGCAGCTTGTTTGACAGATGACGATTTGCCTCTCTCCTCTCTGTGCTACATTTCAGGATGGGGTTTAACAGAAAAAGGTACACAAATGCATCATTAAGCCCTCATGGTAGGTTGATCCAGAAGATTAAGATGCATAGGATGCAATTTGGGTTCAGAACTGGTTTACTCATAGAGGACTGAGGGATGTGGTGGAAGAGTGTCATTGTGAATGGAGGGCTGTGACCAGCAGAATTCTGCAGGGATCTGTGCTGGCATCTCTGTTGTTTGTGATATGTATGTATAGAAGAACAACTTGATTAAAAATGTAGCTGGGTTTGGCAAGTAAGTTTGCAGACAACACCAAATTTGATGGAATTGGTGTCATTTGATGGAATTGGGGAAGGTTGTCAAAACATACAGCAGGACTATAGATCAGCTACTCAAATGAACAGAAAAATGGCAGGTGGAGTTTAATCTAAGAAGATGAGAAGTGTTGCACTTCAGAGGTAAGGGGAAAGTTAAAGGCAAGACCCATAACAGCATTATGTACAGTGGGATCTTGGGGTCAAATAGAGAGAGTAGAAAAGAAGGCATATTGTATACTTCTCTCAAAGATCGGGACATTGAGTATATGAGTTCAGAAAGTAATGTGGTAGTTTTATATGACTATGGTTAGGCCGCATTTGGAGCATTGCATGCAGTTCTGGCCACCACATTGCAGGAAGGATGAGGAGGCTTTGGAAAGGGTGCAGAGGAGGTTTACCAGAATTAGGTATGGATTAGAGAGTATTAGCTATAAGGAGCGGTGGAGCAAACATGGATCATATTCTCTGGAGCATCAAGGTGAAGGGACGACACGATAGAAATATATAACAATACTAGACCAAGTGGACCCGTTAGGCCCAAACCTTTCCTGCATTGGTGCAGCACCCTCTCCTCTGCCCCTCCATCCCCCTCCTTCCCCCCCCCTCCCCCTCACTCCCCCCTCCACCCTCCCTTCCCTCTCCTCCTCCTCCCCTAAGGGCATAGCTTTAAAGTGAGCAGGGCAAAGTATAAAAGGGATGTTCAGGGCTTTTTTGTTTACACAGATAGTACTGAGTGCCCGGAACAGGCTGCCAGGGCCGGCGATGGAGGCAAATACGATAGTGGGAATTAAGAGCCTTTAGGATAGGCACATGAATGTACAGGGAAGGGAAGGGAAGGCTAAAGATCAGGTGCAGGCAGAGGAGATAGGTTTAACTTGGTATCATGTCGGCACAAAGGGCCTAATAAAGAAGGTGAAAATGCGATGCTTTAAAATCAAATACCCGTATGCAATATTTTCTTTTCAGGAAATGCTTCAGATTATTTATTGGATGCAAAAGTAAAACTAATCTCTCAAAGTTCTTGCAATCGAGTTGTGTCTTACAATGGTGTCCTTGACGAAACCATGCTTTGTGCAGGGAATTTAGAGCGAGGTGGAGTGGATTCTTGTCAGGTGAGTTGCACCTTCAACCTTTATTCTCATTGCTCGAATGATCTTGCCTATTTCTGATTAGTTTGAAATAGATTTTCCCCACAATCCCTACAGAACTCCACTGGTCACAGGCCTCCAGTCAGTCAGAATAACACCCTTCCAAATAACACCCATTCAACCAGGATAATAATCTTGACTGATTGCTAATTTTTGAAAAGAGTTTAAAGGTAAACATACCACGGAACATGGCAAGGGTTAACTTTAATTTACTCGGTGCTGCACCACATTATCACTGACTCCAAATGTTTTCGTCCTTTTCGTAAACTGCTAATAAGAAAGGCAAACAATGAAAGAAAAACATTCGTAGGGTCTCTTTTGATAATATCTAAAACCTTGTTAATATGAAAATACCTATTTCTTTCCTGAAAGTGTAAATCATTCAAAGAGGATGATAATTTTGTTCAACTTGCAGCTACTTTTTGAAAATCGTTCAATAGAGTTCATTATCTAAGGGAGCAACACAACTGATCATCCCACTATCATGTCTGACCTTTTGACCATCCTCGTTAACCCAATAGTACTGAGGATGAACATGATATATGTATTAGATTAACATATGATGAGCATTTGGCAGCACTGGGTCTATATTTGCTGGAGTTTAAAAGAATCAGGGGGTACCTCATTGAAACGTACAGAATAGTGGAAGGCTTGCATAGAGTGAATGGGGAGAGGATTTTTTCCACTAGTGGGAGAGTTTAGGACTAGAGGTCCTAGGCCTCAGAATTAAAGGACGTTCTTTTAGGAAGGAGATGAGGAGAAATTTCATGGTGAATCTGTGGAATTCTTTGCCACAGAAGGCTGTGGAGGTAAAGTCAGTGGATATATTTAAGGTAGAGATAGATAGATTCTTGATTAGTACAGGTGTCAGAGGTTATGGGGCGAAGGCAGGAGAATGGGGTTAGGAGGGAGAGATAGATCAGCCAAGATTGAATGGCGGAGTAGACTTGATGGGCCGAATGGTCTAATTCTACTCCTATGACTTATGATCTTATGATAAGGACATCTGGCATCAGTGTTGTAGCTCCGCAGAGAGATAAGGAGCAAGAAGAAAAGGATAATACCAAACTCAAAACTCTTTGTTCTTAGAAAAATACAGAGTTAGAACCATGCACTATAAGAACATTGGATCAATGCAGATGGCAAATGTTTGTTGAAGGATTGAAGGCATTAGATTTGGAAAGATATTTGAAATGCATAGTTCCAGCAAGTCCAGAAGGTATGTTCATAAACACATCAGCAAAGAATTAAATTAAACGCATAGATACAGAGGGCAGACTTATCAATTAGCAGGGTAATTTGCAGAGGCAAAACACAGAGGTCTGCAAAGGTGTATGAATGTCATACTGCACAGTGACCCAATACGTGTTTTTTTTATTTTGCAAGTGATCAGAGTTGCATGATTCCATTGCAAAATATAAGTCCCTTTCACCATTTGAAATGATTCAGGTTAGGTCATCTGGGAAGGGTAGAGAGGTGCCAGGCTTGTCTGCTGTGGTCTACCCCACATTTATTGTGAAGACCTTTGCACAAATGACCCAAGCATCAACACACCACTGGACACCATTCCATATGACTAGGAATCATGTGCATTAGTAAGTTATCCACACAGGAGACAAGAAGAACAATCACTACATTGAAAAACAGGCAGGACAGATTATTGGTTTCGTTTAGTGATACAGCATTTAACCAGGCTCTTCGGCCCACCGAGCCTGCGCCAACCAGTCATCATCCGCACACTAATTATATCCTACACACTGGGTATAATTTACAGAAGCCAATTATCCTACAAACCTTTAGAGTGTGAGAGGAAACTGGAGCCCCGGAAAAAAACCCCACACAGTCACAGGAAGAATGTACAATCTCCATACAGACAGCATCCGTAGTCAGGATTGAACCCGGGTCTCTGGCGCTGTAAGGCAGCAACTCTACTGCTATGCCACAGTTTCATTATGTAGTCATCTTCCAACAAAATTTAACTGTGTAGAATCCATTTTTTTAAAAACACCTTCCAATAGATTTTTCAAGCCAAGATGCTTTACTTTACTGCGGGAACTTGTGGCAAAAGAGTTTTGAGAGAAAAATTGGTAAAACAGGTCACTCAGAACTAAACTGAAGGCTTGCAGGATTAATAGGATATGATAGACCAGCTGCAAACATCTTGTGAGACTGCAGTTTATGATAAAAGGCCCAAAGAGTCGACACAACTGAGCCACCAATGTGTAGTCTGGCTTCCATTACGCACTACAGACTCAGTCTTGAGACTGTAGGAAATTCACACTTAAACTTACAAATTATCCAGTGCTGAGGAACTTTCATCAAGTAGAGCTACTCAAGATGCCAGGGACAGAGTGTAACCTGGTAATGATTGAGCAAGATAAATGTTATGCAAAGATAAACTGCTGGGGAAACTCAGCAGATCAAACAGTATCAGAGGCAAAGAGTGAATCAACTTTTCAGGTCTAGACCCTGATCAGGAATGAAGCTTGAGTCCTGATACAGAGTCTCGACCTGAAATGTCTACTATCCCACTACAAATGCTGCTTGAGTTTCTCCGGCAGTTTTTTTCTGTGCTTCAGATTCCAGCGTCTGCACTCTCTTGTTTCTCCAAGGTAAATGTTACAGTATTTGAGATGGACCTGTAGCTGAGGTCAAGAAATGCAACCTTACTGTGGATAAAAGTCAATCAATGTGCCAAATTGCCACCCCTTTTCTCAACGCCCATTCACTTGAAACAGCCCTGATGCAGCAAACTCCAGCACCTGTTATGTGACAAGAGCTTAGCACGGACAGGATCCAATGCCCAAGAAAGCAACTGGACTTTTACTAACAAGGGAGTATGGCCAGGAATTAATAGTAGCTCTCCTGCTTCCTTGCAACCTGGATTCATTTCAGCTCTTCCGATCCCACATGATTCCTCTTTGCAAGGAGGTTTAAATTCAAGCTCTTCAATCTTGTGTATAAATATGCAGGCATAGAACTCACAAAAATCAAAGAGGCCCAATTATATCAAAATGTTGCATTAAAGATGCACTCTCAAGTGACGGGCAGTTTTCAGCTGTAGCATATCCCAGCCACTGAAAAATTGGATTGCTGTGCAGGCAAAAATAAATTGATATAAAAGTTACATTCTTGATATGAAGGCTGATGTGCTTGCAGAGGTGTAGTTGCTGCCTGACAGCACCAACGACCCGGGATAGATCCTGACTACAGGTACTGTCTGTATGGAGTTTGTACGTTCTCCCTGTGACTCCATGGGTTTTCACCGTGTGCTCAATTTGTTTAGAGATACAGCGTGGAAACAGGCCCTTTCGGCCCACCGGGTCCACGCCGACCAGCGATCCCCGCACATTAACCCTATCCCATACATTTTTTACATTTACCAAGCCAATTATCCAACATACCTGTGCGTCTTTGGAGTGTGGGAGGAAACCGAAGATCTCGGAGAAAACCGAAGCAGGTCACGGAGAGAATGTACAAACTCCGTACAGACAGCACCCGTAGTCAGGATCGAACACGGGTCTCCCACATCCCAAAGACATGCAGGGTTGCAGGTTAATTGGCTTCTGTAAATTGCCCCTAGTGTGCAGGATGCGAAACTGGGATAATATAGAATTAGTGTATGGGTGATAATTAGTTGGCGCGGACTCAGTGCATCAGTTCCACACTGTATCTCTAAACTAAGCTAAAGATGGGAGCTTTATTAAAATATGAAAGGTAAAGGCTCATTCTTTGTTGTAGAACTCCAAATTGAGTATTATGGATTCATTCAAAGCCTATCAATCTTAAACAATTCTACTTAACAGATAGTGTAAGTGAGCAACAAACCAAAATACTTGTTGACGGCTGTGATTAATACATTTGAGATGCATATTGCCTTTTGCAGGCTGCATCCCTGGACTCTCAGACCTGCTAGCTCAGTCACTGGTGCACTTCAGACCAATGAGGTCTCATCAGAATTGAATCCCCTAGGGTAAATTCCACATCCTAAAAAATGGATTTAATAGGGATCCACTCCTCCATCATATTGATTTTCCAAGATTACCGGGTGAATATCTTGGAATTTTCCATTCTACACCTTTATGAGATCATTACACTTCCCAGGTTAATGACATCCTTCCTGTAGCAAGATGGCCTTAACTGAACACAATACTCCAAATGCAGCCTCACCAACGTCTTGTACAACTGTAACATACTGTAACATCCCAACTTATATACTCACTACCCTTGCTGATGAAGACCAATATACCAAAAGCCTTCTTTCAATGATACTTTATAAGTCACATGTACCTTAGTACAGTGAAATGCTTTGTTTTGCATACAACCCAGTAAAATAATGTGGCAGACTTCGCCTAGGCAGGTACACATTTTGGCGCCGAAACAAACCTATCTATTTACCCGATATATTTGTGACACCATTTTCACGGAACTGTGTATCTGTACCCTTAGATCCCTCTGCTTTACGGCACTCCCCAGGGAGCTACCACCATTCACTGTGTAGGTCCTGTCCTGTTTGAATTCTCAAAATGCAATCCCTCACACTGACCTGCATTAAACTCCATTAGACATTCTTGAGCCCACGAGCTCAGCTGATCAAGATCTCACTGCAAATTTTGATAGCTATCTCAGAAACACGCTGTTGAAAATACCTGCTCCATTACTACAATTAGTACAATTTACTTACTCTGAAAAGGCCTTCAGTTCTCTTCAAAGACAGTGTAGACCACTATACTTCCCCTCAAAGGCTCTCAATAATCCTCATAATTAACCCATTTGTTTTCTAGCATAAGTAAATAATTTTGGCAGAGCATGGTGATGTTATTCTGCATTAATGTCCTGTAAATCGCAGCCTATTCCTTTTGAAGAAGCATCTACAATATTAATGATACGAGGCATGGTTCTTCAAGAAGTAGTTGTACGCTGACACCTTGATGTAATTATACCTGCCCCAGAGCTACAATCTATATGCTTCTTGCCTTTTCTATTTGTTCTTTTCATGTAAACCACTAAAAAATGCATTGATTCAGACCTCGTTATACATGGACATCTAACTCTTGGCTACCACCTTCACAGTTCTATCTCACTGAGAAGGGAGTGAAAATAATGCTCATAGTTTTCACCCCCCTATCCCGAATCCTCAGCATCCTCTGGTCATTGACTCTTTCTGGAGCTCTGAAAATCATAAAACTGACCATCATTATTTTTTGCTATGAATCCTTTGAGGGTTTTAACATGATATTTATTGTATTTCAAGTGATTCTACACCTCGTTCATTCTTACAACACACTCTGAGCTCAAAATATGCCGTTAGCAATGCAACTCGTGGACATTTGTTTCCCACAAAGCTTTGGGGATTTCTATGGGGAGACCGGCCCCTTTTTCTGAGTGAGCTCCTGCCCATTGTCAGCTCATATGATCGTAAGTGATAGGGGCAGAATTAGGCCATTTGGCCCATCAAGTCTACTCTGCCATTCAATCATGGCTAATCTATTTCTCCCTCCTAACATCATTCTCCTGCCTTCTCCTCATAACCCTTGTTACCCGTTCTAATCAAGAATCTGTCCATCTCGGCCTTAAAAATATCCATTGACTTGGCCTCCACAGCCTTCTGTGGCAAAGAATTCCACAGATTCACCACCCTCTGACTAAAGAAATTCCTCCTCATCTCCTTCCTAAAAGAACGCCCTTCAATTCTGAGGGTATGACCTCTAATCCTAGACTCTCCCACTAGTGGAAACATCCTCTCTATCCACCCACTCTATCCAAGCCTTTCACTATTTCAATGTTTCAATGAGGTCCCCCCTCATTCTCCTAAACTCAAGCGAGTACAGGCTCAGTGCCGTCAAATGCTCATCATGCGTTAACCTACTCATTCCTGGGATCATTCTTGTAAACCTCCTCTGGACCCTCTCCAGAGCCAGTACATTCTTCCTCAGATGTGGTGCCCAAAATTGCGCACAATATTCAATGTAATCCAAGGTGTAACAGTTGTGGTGTCATAGGGTTGGCTGGTTGCCCCCCTCAATCATAGTCAATAATTCTTAGAGACAGCAGGTCAGAAAGTAAAAAGCACCACTTTTGTACTGTAACCTTTAGAGATACAGCGTGGAAACAGACCCTTTGGCCCACCGAGTCATAAGGCCATAAGATCATGTGAGAGGAGCAGAATTAGGCCATTTGGCCCATCAAGTCTATTCTGCCATTCAATCATGGCTGATCTATCTCTCCCTCCTTCTCTTGCCTTCTCTTCATAACCATTGTTACCCATTCTAATCAAGAATCTGTCTATCTCTGCCTTAAAAATATTCATTGACTTGGTCTCCACAGCCTTGTGTGGCAAAGAATTCCACAGTGGTGCAAAGAATTCCGCACCGACCAGCGATCACCATACACTAGCTCTGGGGGATAATTTACAATTTTACCGAAGCCAATTAACCTACAAACCTGTACGTATTTGAAGTGTGGGAGGAAACCAGAACACTTGGAGAAAACCCATGTGGTCACAGGGAGAACGTATAAACTCTGTACAGACAGCACCCATAGTCAGGATCATAGAAGCATAGAAAATAGGTGCAGGAAGAGGTCATTCGGCCCTTTGAGCCAGCACCGCCATTCATTGCGATCATGGCTAATCATCCACAATCAGTAACCTGTGCCTGCCTTCTCCCCACACTCCTTGATTCTGCTAGCCCCAAGAGCTCTATCTAACTCTCTTTTAAATTCATCCTGTGAATTGACCTCCACTGCCTTCCGTGGCAGAGAATTCCACAAATTCACAACTCTCTGGGTGAAAAAGTGTTTTCTCATCTCAGTTTTAAATGCCTTCCCCATTATTCTTAAACTGTGGCCCTTGGTTTGGGGCTCCCCCAACATTGGGACCATTTTTCCTGCCACGAGCTTGTCCAGTCCTTTTATAATTTTATATGTTTCTATAAGATCCCCCCTCATCCTTCTCAATTCCAGTGAATACAAGCCCAGTCTTTCCAATCTTTCCTAATATGACAGTCCCGCCATCCCGGGGATTAACATCGTGAACCTACACTGCATTCCCTCACTATCAAGGATGTCCTTCTTGAAATTAGGAGACCAAAACTGCACACAATACTCCAGATGTTGTCTCACCAGGGCGCTGTACAACTTCAGAAGGACCTCTTTACTCCTATACTCAAATCCTCTCGTTATGAAGGCCAACATGCCATTAGCTTTCTTCACTGCCTGCTGTACCTACATGTTTACTTTCAGTGACTGGTGTACAAGAACACCCAGGTCTTGTTGCATTTCCCTTTTTCCTAATCTGACACCATTGAGATAATAATCTGCCTCCTTGTTCTTGCCGCCAAAGTGGATAACCTCACATTTATCTACATTATACTGCATCTGCCATACATCTGCCCACTCACCCAACCTGTTCAAGTCACCCTGCAACCTCCTTGCATCCTCTTCACAGTTCACACTGCTTTGTGGCATCTACAAATTTGCTAATGTTACTTTTAATTCCATCATCTAAATCATTAATATATATTGTAAATAATTGCCACTGCCACTCGCCACTGCCTGCCATTCTGATAGGGACCCATTTATTCCTACTCTTTATTTCCTGTCTGCCAACCAATTCTCTATCTATGTCAATATCCTACCCCCAATACCATGTGCTCTAATTTTGCCCACTAATCTCCTGTGTGGGACCTTATCAAAGGCTTTCTGAAAGTCCAGATATACTACATCCACTGGCTCTCCTTCATCCATTTTACTTGTTACATCCTCAAAAAATTCCAGAAGATTAGACAAGCAGGATTTCCCCTTCATAAATCCATGCTGACTTGGACCAATCCTTTTACTGCTATCCAAATGCGCCGTTAATATTTATTTAATAATTGACTCCAGCATCTTCCCCACCACCGATGTCTGGCTAACTGGTGTCTCATTCTCTGGTTTCTCTCTCGCTCCTTTCTTGAAAAGTGGAATAACATTAGCTTATGGCGGGTCTGGAGGCTTGTTCTTTGTTAAAGAAGTTTATTGCGGCAGCAATATTCGATTACAAAGTATAACAAACTAAATTACAGACAACCATTAAATCAAACTGTTCGCTTCGAAGTTCTCTTCCCACTGACTGTTTTTGGGCGCCAAAACCACCACCTGACCTAGCTGGCCAATCCGAGGGTTCGACTCACAGGACCAATCCCTATGGTCGCTACAAGCTACCCTCCAATCCACCGGAACTGATCCTGAATCTATAGAACATTGGAAAATGATCACCAATGCGTCAACGATTTCTAGAGCCACCTCCTTGAGTACCCTGGGATGCAGACCATCAGGCCCTGGGGATTTATCAGCCTTCAGTCCCATCAGTCTACCCAATACAATTTCTCGCCTAAAGCAAATTTCTTTCAGTTCCTCTGTCTCCCTAGATCCTCTGCCCTCTAGTACATCTGGGAGATTGTTTGTATCTTCCTTAGTGAAGACAGATCCAAAGTACCTGTTCAACTATTCTGCGATGTCCTTGTTCCACATAATAATTTCATCTGTTTCTGCCTTCAAGGGACCCACATTTGGCTTTACTAATCTTTTTCTCTTAACATACCTAAAGAAGCTTTTACTATCCTTCTTTATATTCTTGGCGAGCTTACCTTCGTGCTTCATCTTTTCCCCCTGTATTGCCCTTTTTGTTACCTTCTGATGTCCTTTGAAAGTTTCCCAATCCTCTGGCTTCCTGCTACTCTTTGCTATGTTGTACACCTTTTCTTGTAGTTTTGTACCGTCCCTAACTTCCCTTGACAGCCACGGTTGCCACTTACTCCCTTTAGAATCTTTTTGGAATGAAATAATCTTGCAACTTCTGAATTATGCCCAGAAATTCCTACCATTGCTGTTCCACCGTCATTCCTACTAGGATCCATTTCCAGTCGACCTTGGCCAGCTCCTCTCTCATGTCTTCATAGTCCCCTTTGATCAACTGCAACACTGACACTTCTCACTCTCAAATTGCAGATTAAAACATCATATTATGTTCACTAGCTCCTAGCGGTTCCTTTACCTTGAGTTCCCTTTTTAAATCTGGTTCATTAGACAACACTAAATCCAGAAAAACCTTCTCTCTGGTGAGCTCCAATAGGAACCCAGGTCTCTGGCGCTGAAAGGCGGCAGCTATACCACTGAGCTAGTCTGCCGCCCTTTTTTAACTCCATTTTAAAATAATATACAAAATGGTAAATAAATACTGGGACATACGCAACATTAAGAAAGAAGCTGAAATATCATAAGTGAGCATTTTAAAAAAACATTAAAATTAAAAAACCCTGAGGACAGCAATTAGTCCGTGATTGTATATGCTAGAATACATAATAACAGAGTACACTGAACTCTACTTTTGAAATTTTGTTTTATTGAAATTAAGGGTAAATCTCAGAAGCAGAGTTCAATAAGCATCTCATTGCATTACATATCCAGCAGATGCAGCAAAATCAAAATTTTGCCCTTATACTGAATATTTTGATGTTTTTGTTCAGATCGAATAGTTTCCTTATGCACAAGTTATTGCTCAGTACAGGCCACTAAAAAAAATATTGGTTCACATAAAACAATGTGTAAAGTTCCCCGGGTATTTTGCAGAGAGACTAGTTCATAAACAGCTTACATGAAAGTGTCAACTTTAGTGATTCCTCTTGACTGTGGTAGAAAAAACCCCACAAACAGCGCAGCTAAGGGAGACTCTGAATTTATTGACAACAGCTTGAGTTTCTCTGTCAAAGTAGGAAATGGCAGAAATCCCAAAGTTGTTGTCAGTTCTCCTAGAATAATAACAGCGAGCATCAGTAGCCTTGCGGTCATTATTGCTCCAAACTCTGGTCCATTGTTTTCTAACTTTGAGAGGTTCTGTGGCTCACTGAGTCTCATTCACTCTGGCTGGAATTTGCCTTCAGTCTTCAATTGTGAAAATTGATGTGAAAAATCTATTCAATATGTTTCCCATATCCTAATCATCTGTAATAGTTTTACCCAATTTATCTCCTAATAGGCCCATCTGGTCCATGACCTTTGCTTTACCACAAACTTGGTCCTAAAGCATTTTTGAGTACCTTTGGCTACACTATGTAATTTGCCTATCCTTTATGCTTATATTTTTTTAATGCTTTCTTCAGCTACATACAGATGCCTTTTGTATGATTCCTCTAACTCCTGTTCATTATTTTATATGAGGCTTTAAAAATGTTTATGTGCTTAATTTTTAGTTTCAATCTAGTTACTTTCTTAAACCATTAAGTTTTGTATTTTTGTCTTGTTACTGTACATAAACCTATTTTGGCTCTCGCCTTCTATCAGAATGTTCTCCTTTTTTTGTTTTTTTAAACTACCATTTTGTAAGTAAGGACATTTTGTAAAGTGCAGATTGTCAATAAATCTGGGGGGAAAAAAACAGAAAATGCTGAAAGTACTTAGCGGGTTAGGCAGCATCCATGGAAAGAGAATCAGTGTTAATGTTTCAGGTTGCATAATAGAACCCTTCACCAGTACCTTTCTGACAAAGGATCTTAGACCTGAAACATTAATTCTGTTTCTTTCTCAGCATACGTTGTCTGACCTACTGAATGTTTCCACTGTGTTCTGTATTATTTCAATCTTCCGCAGGACTTCCTTACCTTTTAAAATAAGGCACAATATCCCAGGAACTCTCAGGTTTCATGGATAGCAGCATGCAATAGACAGCTAGGCCATCTCATAACCAACAGATCAGTCCAAAGCTCAGCTGATCTGCAACCTCTAACCTGAGCGATGCAGGACAACTGGATAACTAATGGGAGGAGGAGCCTCCTAGAACACTCCCTTCATCAGTGAAGGCAGATCCCAGCATGTGAGTGCCAGAGGCAAGGTGGAATCACTTGCAACCATGTTCGGCCAGAAGTGTTGAAAATGTGATCCATGTCAGGTTCTTTCGGTAATCCCCACCATTACAGAACTCACATTTTAGCCAATTCCATTCACTCTACATGATATCAAGAAAAGTCTGAAAACATCACTGGGCAGCACAGTGCCTCAGCATTAGAATTACTACCTTAAAGCGCCAGAGACTCGGGTTCGATCCTGACTAGGGGTGCTAGTATGTTCTCTCCGTGACCACATGGGTTTTCCCCTGGTGCTCCCTTTTCCTCCAACACTACAAAGATGTACAGGTTTGTAGGTTAATGGCTTCAGTGAAAATTCTAAATTATCCCTCATGTAAAGTGTGTAGTAGTGTAATGGGGATCGCTGGTTGGCGTGGACCTGGTGGGCCGAAGACCCTGTTTCTGTGCTGTATCTCTAAACTAAACTAAACTAAAAGTCTAAGAGCATCAGAAACAGTCAAGGCCAAGCAACAAGCCAAACGACCCTGTATTTCAGAACTAGTTATGTTTCTAGCCAAGTAGTTGCATATAGTTACACACAAGCACTGATCAGGTATATCCAGTTTACAAGTGCAGAATAAATCCAATGTGACTCACTTCATCTACAACAGTTTGATATAAGAAGTCAACAAAACTGTTATCAAGCTGCGGTTGCTCACGGATAACTTGCTCTCTGATGGTCAGCTCACCTATTACCAGTTGAGCATTTTCTTGGCTCCAGACCTGATCTCAGCCTTGATCTAACCGAGGATAAAGGAATTAAATTGCAGAGATGAGATGAGAGTGACTGCTCATGACATGAAGTCAGGACTGTGCCACCAAGGAGCCATGGAAAAACTGAAGTCACAGTCCCTTTGTCTGAATCCTGAAATTCCCTGCCCAACATTATTGAGGGAGTACTTTTACCAAAAGCACTGTAGCAGTTTGGAAAGGTATCTCACCAGCAACTTCTCAAGAGCATTTAGGGATGTGCAATGTAAGCTGGACATTCCAGAGTCCTCAAAATCCTAAAAACTGAATACATGTACAGCAGGTAGTTTTGCAACATTGAAGAAGCATTTAGATAGGTACATGGATAGATTAGGTTTCGAGGGATATGGGCCAAACATGGGCAGGTGCAACTAGTATAGATGGGGCATGTTGGTCGGCATGGCCAGGTTGGGCCGAAGGGCCTGTTTCCACGGTGTGTGACTCTCTGACTCTATAATAATAAAAAGCTAAAAGGGTGGCAGCTCCAGTCAACCCTGGTTTGGTGCTGACCTCCATTGCTACAATTACAACATTTAGAATGCACTTGGATAGTAACATGCCGAGGAAACGTTTGGAGTGTGATGGGCCAGGCGCAGGGAAATGGAACTAGCTCAGTTAGTCAAGTTGATGGGCATGGACCAATTGGGCCGATGGGTTTGTTTTCAGGCCGTGTAGCTCTGTGACTGATTCAAACTGCAATCAGCAAAAGCCAAAAACTTAAATTGCAGAGGAAGGGAATAAATGTAAATAAATAAGAGAAAAATGGATTGATGCAACGCTGTTCACTTTGCTGCAGGGTGACTCGGGAGGACCACTGACCTGTTTGAACGACAGACGTTATCAGCTCTATGGAATAGTGAGCTGGGGGGATCGCTGTGGAGTGGCGAACAAGCCTGGTGTTTATGCTCGTGTCAGCACATTCCATAGCTGGATTCAAGGAATAATTCATTAGATTTTACTGTTTCAACATGCGAATGAAATCAAAAATTATATTTGGTAGCTCAGCTACAGGTTGTGTTGCCCACCCTGTGTATTAATTGTTAATAAAATATAACTTTCAAATACCCTGAAAGAAAAAGTGTTTGGCCATCTGATTTCTTTTGATAATTCAGGTTAACCAAATTGCTCGTAAATCCTTCCCCACAATGTTCATATTGTATTAAGTCCCAAGAAGCAAATTTAACAAGTCAGCCCTGTATAATAGAGATTTGGTGTCAAAGAATGATATGAAATTGGAGATAGTGACTGCAGTTATTGCATTGTTAGGTACTTCAAGGCCTTGACTACTGGAATTAAATTGTCTTCCAACAATATGGAACGTCTCTCGGTTTTTTCGGCAGTGTACATTGGCAATCCAAATTGCTGGTTACAATTATTACACTCTGCAGCAACCAGAATTGATAGCAGTCATCACTATAAATTTATTAAAAAATACAAAGCTTTTAGCCTGGCAGGTTTGCAACCTCCTCTCTCATGAACTGGGCACTTTACTGGGATAATTATAAATGAGTAACACTTGTTATCGTTTATCATTGCTGCAAAATAGTAATATGCTGCAAAGGAATGTTCTGCTTTAAATTTTAATGCCCATTAAAAACTATCAGATCTTTTAGATAAATGTTATAGGGACCCCGTAACTGAATCCTGGCTGCTTACCAAAGACAATTTAAGGCACAAAGCCAGCATTACATGGGTTGACCTCAATGGTAGCCTTCCGCAAGAAAGGCATGCAGGTGGTGATGGTCTCATCTTAAAGCCAATGCCTGATGGATTAGATTAAGAGGGGGAACTCCCATTTGGGCAGAGATGCTGGCACACATACCAGCCAACGGCAACAGACAGTAGTCAGTCCCGTTTCCAGCTGTTGGGCACCTCATTATGCCACCAGCACCAGATGGGTGAGGTCAAGGAAGTGGAAAGGCTCCTGCATAACTCCTCCTCCTCTTGAGGAAGATTTATGCACAGCCCTCTTGGCTTTGAAGTGGCTCGCATTAATTATTTTAGCAATGGACGCAGGAACGACTGAATTCTAGGAATGTATTCAGAGAAGATCAAACAGACTGGCATACTTGTAGAAATTTTAATCGTGTCCTGGAAGTGGAGCACATGCTCCCATTCAGAGGACGGGAGCTCGGTTCCTTTCTTGTCCCTTCTGTCGGTAGCTGAGCACAGTTCCCTGTGCTTTTTAAGTCATATCTCTGCAATCTCAGTCTCCCTCTTGTTTATAGACTGCTGAGGGTCCTGAACTTCACACAGTGCCAACAGTAGTTGCTCAAATGCTTAGATATTGAAGGATCTTACTGTTTAAATCTGGTCAATGACACTTCTGAAACAGTTTTATGTGTTTCATCCTGTCTGGAAGCGATTCACACCTGTCTGGGGTGATTCTTATTATCTCTTTGCCTGTTTCATGCATTGTCAACATCATGCAAGATTAAATATCATCTACTTGTGGATTAAGTCTATGGTGTCAGTTCCTTTTATGTTTCAATTCCTAGTACTCAGGCAGTCAGGAAGGCTGCAGTAATGAAGGCTGCTGCTTAGACATAGATCTTACAAACCCTGAGGGTGAACTTAGGGTCATCAGTAGCCACAGTTTGGCAGCTCTGGGGCTGTGTGGCAATTAAAAGTGTCATCCACCACTCATGCATGCAGCTCTGTAATAATGCTCAGGACGTCAGTGGGTGACAAAGAGGAATAGTGAGCAGCCACAGGTGAACAGCATCGATATACTCACGCCACCATTTTGAGTATCCACCCTCCAGCCAATGAGGCCTCCCCTCACCTCACAACCTGAACGTGTATAAAACAGACAGGGGACACCTTTTAAAGGTCCCCAAAGCTGCAGGGAGAGGTTGAGCAGGCAAGGACGGCTAAATGCAAAGTCTTTTACCCAGAGTAGGGGAATCAAGAGCCAGTACTGACACCCTCATACTTTGATGGTCTGGGGTATATTTTCTATTTGTATCTATCTATGGGTTGGATAGGTTGACATTTTGCACCAAAACGTATTTGCCCCTAAAATGAATGGAGATAATTTCATAGTGGAGTTAAAGTTCAACCATGTTGTTGGAGAAAAGAAGTCCCATTTACCTTTCCTTAAAGTGGGCATGAGTGAATCGCGTGAGTTTTTACAATTCAGTAATCTGATTTCTGATACTGATTTCAGTATTGGTACTGATTTCAGTATTTTTGTAGCAAATTAGTTAATGAACTGAATTTAATTTCCACAGCTGCCATGGTAGATTTGAACTCCAGATCCTTGATCCAGGCCTCGAAAGTTATAATCCAATAGCCTAACCATTATGCTACTATCCCCTCATTCAACCCACAATAAAAAAATAAAAGTTGTCCACTAAGCCACAAGGATTCATTGTTGACAATATGGCCCATGATTCTTCTTTTAAAGCCTTGTACAGCATATCTATAATATGAATCTTATTTTAGTTTACTTTAGAGATGCAGCGTAGAAACAGGCCCTTCGGCCCACCAAGTGCACGCCAACCAGTGCACCCCATACACTAGCACCATTCTACAAACCAGGGACAATTTTCAATTTTACCACAGCCAATTAACCTACAGACCTGTGTGTCTTTGGAGTGTGGGAGGAAACCTGAACTCCTGTAGAAAAGCCATGTGGTCACGGGGAGAACATACAAGCTCTGTACATACAGCACCCCTAGTCAGGATTGAACTCGGGTGTCTGGCGCTATAAGGCAACAACTCTACCGCTGTGCCACAGTGCCGTCCCACTGTGCCCACACCTCTTGCCGTCACACTAAAGTTATTAAGACACAATTTGCTCTATAGAGCAAGCTACATCGTTTGCATTACCAATAGCCGACCACTGAGACAGATACTCTATCCTAAGCTCTGTCATAGGAAGAGATTATTGGGCAGAGAGTGGAAAAAAACTCAAGTAAGTTCTCAACATTTCCTTGAAAAATTCCCACTGGCATTTTGGAACCATCACCGATGAATATGCAAAGAAACAATTGCCTTCACAATGCAATTGGGAGCCTAGACCCCATGCATCAGGAGCCCACAGAGAAACAGAAGAAGCACACCACCGCAGAAACTACCCGCGCACCACCCCATCAGGTACCCTCGGCTCCTTCTGTGGAAGGGTCTGCGATTCCACTTTGGCCTCATTGGTCACCTCAAAGCCCACTAAACCAAACGAGAAGCAGCAGAAGAAGAGCTACCTGAACAATCAGCTTTATTATAGAATGGGAACACTTAAATGACTAATAAAAAAACATGATCAACGACGATGTGTATTATTTTTCTAGATTACCAGGGGTACTAAACTTATTTGAGATACAACGAACTGCAGATACTGAAATCTAGAGCAAAACACAAAGTGCTGGAGTAACTCAGCACATCAGGCAGCAGCTGTGAACAGAATGGCCAAGCGATGCTTCGGGTTTGGAACATTTTTCAGACTTGTTGATTCCCTCCACAGATGCTCCCTGACACGCTGAGTTACTCTAGCACTTTTTTTCAGGGTTTCTGTGCATTTTCGAATAGCTGCAATATTTATTGCATGATATTGTCATGATATTACAATATCATGTTGCGATATTGACAACATACTGTAATATCATGCATTTCAATATCAATTGTAATTAGTATTGCAACTACATGGGATTTGTTTTTCATTTCCACCCCATGTGTATTGCCCAACTTCCTCCTGTCCACACATGTCCTCCAACCCATCCTCAAAACACTTCACCTACAAACCAATTTCCCACTTCACCAGACACTGGAGTTTCTGCAGAGTTCCCACTTGGCACTCAAAGCTCATCACAGAAAACAGGAAGACAGGTTTATCCGCGTGACTGCCACAAGTTAAGTGGAGACATAAGGAACTAAAGATGCTGGAATCTTGTGTAGAACACAAAGTGGTGGAGAACTCAACGGGTCAGGCAGCATCGCTGGAGGATATGGATAAGCGATGTTTTAGGTTAGGACACTTTTTCATGCATGACCCTTCAGAAGAAGGGTCTCAACCCGAAATGGCATCTACCCATGCCCTCTGGAGATTCTGTCTGTCCTGCTGATTTCCTCCAGTATATTGTGCTCTACAAAAGTTAAGTGCAATTTGGTGAATATCTCCAGTGGCTTAAGCATTTTTTGCCAAACAAGAAAAACTCTCCCATCATTTATGGGTAATTGTCTGAATCAAATATGGCCACATGCTAAAGTGAAATGAACTATTCCTGTTTGGTCTGTAGTAAAGCCTAATAACATTTGCTAACCAAATAAACACATTCAAGACTTAAATTCAAGACTTCCATACATTTTAATGCATACTTTTTAAATTGGACAAAAATTACAAATTAAAATTGTTTAATCCATCAATGAATAGAAACTTAATAAAGAAAAGTACCTTGCAGTGCAGAAGGTGCATTAATTATGTATGCAAAATTTGACTAAAAATTAAATGTAGCTTATATATAATGTTGGGCAAAATGTGCCATTTAAAAACTAGGACAGCAATTAGTCGTGTGAGCATTTTATTTTTTATCGAGTTTCGTCTTGAACCTCTTTGCTTGAAGTAGCTCAGTTGCATCTGGCATCACATCTGTCCACTCAGATTCTTCTGTACTGTTTGCCTGAGCTCGCTGATAATAAAAAGAGGAACATGAGCTTTTGGCTTCATGCATAATAATTCTGTGTTAATACTTTGCAGTCACATTCTATAAGACATTAATCATTTTCCAGCGCAACCATCAAAAAAGCACAAAGAATTGCTTCAAGCATTAAAACTTCAGAAATGTAGGATACTTTAAATTGTCCTTCAATATAATTTGATTAGACCCCTTCACATCATTCCGAGTACATAGACATATAAATGATTTCCTGTACTTTAAAAAGGTAATTATTGAACGCTGCTCCCCTGGGGAGCTGTATCTGCCAGAGGGCATTTCAGAAGTCAGGGTGCACGGTGCACTTTTATATTCTGACCATTCATTTAAACGGTAGGCACCATTCATTGAAGAAACTACCCACCTGAATGATTCCTGAAGTTGCGGTTTTAATGCTTCATTACCCAAATGCATAGATTCTTGCGAGAATGGATCTAGGTCAGTAAAACTCCAAATGCACAAGTGCAACTTAACCTGAATCTGCCATTTATTAAGATCTTCATTTGACATCAGATGCTGAATATATGTATGATATTCTTACATTCCCCGACACTTTCAATTTGATTGTGGCTGTCATATTAAAGCATTATTTTTGGTGAACTCATTTCTTATCACACCCAATGTTACTCGGGGAGCATACTGTTTAAATTTAGATCATATTTTATCTGGTTCACTTATACGCTTTCAATGTGTAATGTGCCTTTAATGATCCTATGCTATTGATGCACAGATTCAGAGTTTAACTTGTTTCATCAAAGAAAGGAAACCACCAATACATCAGACAAAAAGAATATTCTTCAAGAGTTTGTGTGCTGTAAAATCTGGTTGTCTATCATTATAGAGGCAGAGAATTTTCACAAAGTTCCCTGTGCTCCACATCACCAAGAATTCTTAATGCACACATTGTGAAGGTAAAGGGGCAGAACTAAGAGCAGATCCTGGTTAACCCTGGCTAATGCAGTGCTGCCATTATGGCAACTTCATGTTTGCTGTCTGTGGATGAGAATGGCTGCATCAACACTGATACACAGTATTGCAAGGATTTGGGGGCTTTAGAACGGGTGCAAAGGCGGTTTACCGGAATGATGTCTGGATTAGGGGGTAATAGCCACAGGGAGAGGGCGGGCAGACTTGGATTGTTTGCCCTGAAATACCGAAGGTTTAGGGGAGACCTGATTGAAGTACAGGCACCTTGTGTTATATGCCTGTTTGATTTGTGCATTTTAAATTCCAAAGCGCGCATAAATGTGCTACTGGCAACATTGTCGCGTTTATGTTTAATTTACACATTTTGAATTATGTACCGCTTTTCAAGCAATCAAACCCCCCTGCGTAAAATACGAGGTGCATGTATATAAAGGAAGGAGAGAGATAGATACCGTAGACAGTCAGAACCTTTTTCCCAGACTGGAAATATCAAAGACTCGAGGCCGTAGCATTAAGGTGAAAGGAGCAAAGTTTAAAGGAGAAGCTGATGGACAGGGCTTGTGGTGGAGGCAGACATGAGAGTTGTGTTTAAGAGACTTTTAGATAGGTGTTTGGATATGCAGGGAATGGAGGGATATGGGTGATGCGCATGTGGATAAGAATTGGGCTTGGCATCATAGGTATACACAAAATGCTGGAGTAACTCAGCGGGACAGTCAACATCTCTGGAGAGAGGAAATAGGTGACGTTTCGGGTCGAGACCGTTCTTCAGACTGATGTCAGGGGAGTGGGCGAGACAAAGATAGAATGTAGTCGTAGCCAGTAAAAGACTGGTGGGAGAACTGGGAAGGGGGAGGGGATAGAGAGGGAAAGCAAGGGCTTGGCATTATGTTCAACACAGACATTGTGGGCCAAAGGGCTTGTTCCTGTGCTGCACTGTTCTATGTTCTATGATGATCAAAACATAAAATGCTGGAAACAGTCAGACTGTATCTGTGGAAAGCAAAATAGAGAATATTCTATGTCAAACTGAAAAGTTAACTTTGTCTTTCTTTCCACTGATGTTGCTGAATGTTTTCAGCATTTTCTGTTTTTATTGCAGATTTCCAGCATCTGCGGGGTATTGCTTTTCTGTTCTGATGGATGTATCATAATCAATAACCCGTGACGTAATAATAAATCAATCAATGACCCACGCAATACCTTGCCATGTTCCCCTTCGTGGCACAACTCACCATGAATTGTTCCAGCTGAGTGGCAGCATCGTGAGCGCCCAGGTCTGGTGCATGGGGCATGTTAGCAGCGAGTCTAGCCATTTCAACTTTATGATAACCCGGCGGAGTCCAGCCAATCCCACGGGTCCAGTTAAGGTCAGATTTGTAAGCAACCTGGGAAAAAATATACAGCCGATGAGTGTGTATGAGAAACCTCCAGGCCATTATGCCCCAGAATCACCCATGATGTGAAAGCTATTTGTAAAATCTTAAGCCACAGAGCATGAGACAGCGGAGCAGAATTAGGCCATTCAGCCCATCGAGTCTGCTCCGTCACTTGATCATGGCTGGTCTATTTTTCCTTCTCAACCCCATTCTCTCTGCCCTCTCCCCGTTACTTTCGACCTCCTTACTAATCAAGAACTTATCAATCTCCACCTGATGACTTGGCCTCCACTGCTGTCTGTGGCAATGAATTCCACAGATTCACCACCCACCCCCTCCTTTCTGAAGGTGTGTCCTTTAATTCTGAGGTTGTGCCCTCTGGTCCGAAACTCTCCCACTACTGGAAATATCCTTTCCATATCCACTCTATCAGTCATTAGTGGGGACATGTTTGATTTTAGCAGATGTATTGAGCGTAAAAATTAGTGTCTTCTTAGAGTTCAATCATATTTTCTAGTTATGTTACACTTTTGTATTTGCTTGGGTTATTTCTTATCAAAAAAGCAGTGAGGGACCCCTGCTACCAGCAGTCTGTCATTGCTGCCCTCTATATGAGGATATGAATACTGAGCTTGGGATATTCCTATCTTTCTTATCTGTAGGTCCGGAAGAAATCCTCTGGTTCTTATGTGCCAGATTTTAGTAAATGAATTAAAAAAGAACACATGTCCAATGTTCGGGCAGCACAGTGGTGCAGCGGTAGAGTTGCTGCCTTACAGTGCCAGGGAGCAAGGCTCCATCCTGACCTTGGGTGCTGCGTGTACGGAGTTTGCACATTCTCCCTGTGACTGTGTGAGATTTCTCCGAGTGCTCTGGTTTCAGCCCACATTCCAAAGGTGTGTAGGTTTGTACGTTAATTGGCTTCTGTAGGGGCTAATGGAATCAAGGGATATGGGGAGAAGGCAGGCACGGGTTACTGATTGTGGATGATCAGCATGATCACAATGAATGGCGGTGCTGGCTCGAAGGGCCAAATGGCTTCCTCCTGCACCTATTTTCTATGTTTTCTATGTAAATTGTCCTTAGTGTATAGAATAGAACGAGTGTATGTGTGATTGCTGGTCGGCTTGGACATGGTGGGTCAAAGGGCCTGTCTCCATGCTGTATCTCTAAAACTAAAACTAAAACTACAATGTTACTAAACACCTGTATCTGAGCCACATTTCATCACTTACGTATTAATTATATGCAATGGGCCTCCTCGTCCTTGGAAATTGTTCATTCAAATTTCCATGCAAGCTTAATTCAGAAACCAAAATTACCATTACTTACATCACTTTGTAGTTTGTAGGCTTCTCGAGCATGCTTCACGTTTAGCTGCTCCGGATCACATGTCCATTGATGCAAGCGCTGCCTGTAGTTAACATTACTGGCTTGCTCCTGACTTCTTTTAGCTTGTACAAAACTAGGCTGGTCCAGGTGGAGTTGGTACTTGGATTTACCCTCCTCAAACTCCCTCTTGTATTCATTGGCACTCTGCAGTCTGCTGGCAGCCAGCAAATGCTTCATTTGTTTATCATCATCAACACTGCGGCATCCGATCTGTTGTCCCCTCTCTTCCACAAATGCCTGTTTGTATTTGTACTACCCGAAGAAAGAAAGCTTCTAAAATCAAATGTATTTACATGCATCTAACACCGTAAAGAGTGAGCTTACAATTTTATTATACAATCATTTTTTAAAGCAATTTTTTAAAGCAATCACTAGGTTATCCATCCTAAGTCTTTGCAATAATTAATAACTGCATTTGAACTTTGTAGTTGATAGCAATCATCCTTATTCCAAAAAACAAATACAAACAATTAATATTATTTGTGGACATTATTTGAAAACAATTCCAAAAATCAAATGTATTCAATCACATTGATCTGAAACATTGCATGGTAAGGACATTTTATAAATCTGAAAATGCAATATGGACTGGAACTCATTATTTGTTTGTTTTACAGACAATAAGAATCCTTTAGAATTTTGTGAATTCAAGTAAATAAAATCCAGTCATCAATTACCGTTGAATAAAGTTTCAGTGGATGTAAGTTTAGCTGAAATATTTAGACAGAGGATTTACATTTTATAGAAAAATATTGGTTCTTACATCGCTGGCTATTTCCCTTGATGCTTTGGCAGTCTGGAAGGGAATAGCATCCAGCCTAAGGTCATAACCCAGTGCCCTTGACTGTTCCCAAGATGTCTTGTAAGCTTTCTGTAATATTAAAGACAACAATTCATTCTCTCCATTAGGAGTGCGCTCACATCTGGTTCTCTTTACCACATTGAAGATAGCATTTCTAGTTCCCCACCAAAACCTTGAATGAATAGCAGAAGGTGCATGAGGACGGTCTTGGACGACTGTTTCTGCAAGGGAGCAGCAGACATCTTCTTAAAGCCTTCTTACAGCATTTGTGCCGAAAGCAGGAATTCAGCAAAGAAACATTGAACATCAGTAGCAGAGAACAATACACAAAATCGACTTTCTATAACATTCTCCATTTACCTCGAGAACATATTAAAAACACACTGCCATCTAAAATAAATATTGCAGTGCAGTGAAATGAACAGCATTAATAATATACAGAGCTGCTAATTAAATTTAAAAATACTACAGTTCAATTATCAAGAAGTCATTCATTTTTCCTATTCAGAAATAGGTATAGGTATATTGCAAATTTCCCCGGTGTGGGACAAATAAAGGAATATATTATCACATTTTTGCGCTGATTAAGAATCAGTCCTTTTAGACTTTACACTTTAGAGATACAGCGTGGAAACAGGCCCTTCAGCCCACAGAGTCTGTACTGACCAGCAATCATCCCCTGCACTACCACTATCCCACACACGAGGGACAATTTACAATTTTATTGAAGCCAATTAACTTACAAACCTGGACGTCTTTGGAGTGTGGGAGGAGACCAGAGCGGTCACCGGAAGAACGTACAAAGTCCGTACAGACAGCACCCATAGTCAGGATCGAACCCGGGTCTCTGGTGCTGTAAGGCAGCAACTCTACTGCTGTGCCACTGTGAGCAGTCAGGCCACAGCAGTCATTTTTGTGTGCCAATTGGATGGTTCATTCTCTATGTAATGAGCATTTTATGGCACCACAGCGTAAACAATTACAATGTAGCCACATGCACCCACCATTGGCAACTATTCCACTTGGCGGGATTGCCTAGACTAAAGTTCACACCCTGCACCAATTGACCCTAAGGCAGAAGCATTTGCATTAAGCCATAGCTCGCTGCAACTAGAAATGTTGAGCCAGACATATTGAAAGAATGGGAGTGTAAGAATTGTCTGCAAATAATTACCTAATATATAATATAATCGTCAGCAGCTTTGTTATAATTCTCTGGAAGATAAAATATTACTAATTAAATTTAACTGTGAGTTAATACTCAATCTATTAACTTACATCACTGATATTGTAGGCATTGACTCGTGCTCTCTTGAAATCAGGATGGTCAGGTGGTATTGTAGATCTGTGCATCGTCTGCGCATTTCTAGATCTATACAGTCTCTGCAAAGCAATGCATCACTAAATTAGATCCAAGTGCAAGAACAGTTGCTATTAGCACATTGGTGATGAGAAAGATCAAAGTAAACAGACGTTTGACACGATTAAAGAAAATCTCCAAATGGATTTTTGCTAAATTTACCTTCTAAGATGTCAAGTGCATGCTGTAAAATTATGAAATCGTGTATTGCTTTCCTTGACTGATACAAGATAACAGTAACTGAAAATTCAACCATCTTACTTTCTATTGATTATATTTGGTCCAAACAGCACTGAACGAGAGGCAGAAGGTAGCATTATAGCAAGTCAAATGATTTTACTATAAAGTTTAAAAGATTGTAACACATAATTGTAATTACTTTCTACTCCTCGAGGTGACCAGTCAACAATTGGAATCTTATAACAAAATATCCACATTTGCAATGTAGGATCATTGTTAAGTCTAGAAATGTCATTTAGCTCTCAAAAAACACAAATCTTGTTATTTCATCTGGACAACGAACATCAGAAATGGATTACTGTGATGGAATTGGACTGTGCCTTTGTTGAAACACTAGAAGAAATTAATTAAGCACCTAAGATTCGACCTGGCAACTCAACCCAAGCCCCACAAGACCTGATTTCTACGTGTCAAACCCAGGTTGGTCTGACTGAACAATCCGATAAAACATTCAGAGTCAGATCAGGCTAAGCTGAGGAGAATGGTGTCATTTCATTCCTATTATCACATCTGTCCTCGGTGTTTGTCGTTTCTTCTCCAGACAGGTTCAGACATATTTCTTCTTCAGACATGTGAGACATTGTTATATTTATGGCATAGCTGGGTCAAGTTAGTGCAGGAAAAAAACCCGAAATATCAGGCTTGAGTCAGATTCAGATTGGCCGTGATCAGGTTGAGTCAGGTTTTAATGTTGAATCCACGCAGTCTTCTATAAAGGATGCACCTGCACATAGTTCCTCAAAACTTAGACCAAAGCTTGGATGGAATTTTACGGTCTAACAATAGGAATAGCTGGAACAATGCGATGAACACAGAACACCCTCGCCTTTTCCTCCAACCTCTCCACCAATCTAAGAATAAACCACAAACCTGTCGCCTAACGATAGATCAAGGATTGTTACTACCCCACTGGGCAGCATGATTCACAATCCAGACCTGTGCGAAGGGGAAGTTTTTGCTTGCTTTCCTTATAATTTTTTGTTCAACCACTCTGGGACAGAACCATCAAAGTGATAATTACTATTAGGCCACTGGCATTTGACAGAACCTGCTTCCTCCGATTCTACCCTGCTCCCCACTTCGGCAAGAAAACCGTCCAAGGAAAGGGAGAAAGAGGAATGCTCTCTGAATTAATTATTGCACTTCCATCAAACTACATTTACTTATTCCACTGCAGAAATTCTATCACAGATCTGAAGGGGAAAATTGGATGCAGCACTAAAACATTATTGTCACATGAAAGGGATGCTTCAAATCCCTCCCTTAACATACATCGCTGCATTGCAGGTAGCTTGTCTTAGCATGGGTGATGTCTGCAGAATCAGTCACACTTGTAAACTTCAAGGTATCAGGATGCTGTCTGTACTTTTTCTGGAGAACAAAGAAATTGAAAATTTAATTAAATATACTGTTGAAAAAAAATAAAAAATTACTAAGTATCTAATGGATTCAGACTCTCTTCCCCCACATCTGTTCCAAGAATGTCACTTCTGTTCAAGGATGATTATAATGTTTTGTGCGTGTGATAATAATCTTTATGTGTCCCTCCTAACTGTGCAAGTCTTTTACTGGTAAACCTAGCAACTGAATCTGCCGAGGAGATAGACATCACTAAGTGACCAGAAGAGCAAATTTGCACTGGATAGATGTGTTATTCCGGGGCAATAAAAGATGGTTTATATGGAAATATTCCTCTTCACATTTATTGTGCACTACACTACTGCTGATTGCACAACAATCTTTGCACCATTCTGTTGTTTTGCATTTGTTGTTGTTGTATGTATTATTGTATCCATTACCATATAGTGTTTACTCCATGAGACACTTGTGAACATTGCCCAGATGTTTATAAGGATACACTGAATCTTTATGTTCTTTTACTATATTCATATTAGGAAAAGTTAAAGAAGCAGACTCCGTTCACACTGTGACCAATTATTCAAATGCAACTCTCTTAAGTTAAGACAAAAAAAAAATTGCCACAAGATAGAACGTTTCAAATGTTCAACGGGAATTCATTATTCCATCTGATCAATCATGATTTTCGGGATAAAAGGACGTACCTTTAGAAAGGAGAAGAGGAGGAATTTCTTGAGACAGAGGGTGGTGAAATTTGTGGAATTCATTGCCATAGATGGCTGTGGAGGCAAAGTCGTTGGGTATTTTTAAAGCAGAGATTGACTGGTTCTTGATTAGTAAGCGCGTCAAAGGTTGTGGGGAGAAGGCAGGAGAATGGGGTTGAGAGGGAAAAATAGATCAGCCATGATTGAATGGTGGAGTAGACTTGATGGGCCAAATTACTTATTCACTAAATGTTCATTTGACAGACATCTACAATGTTTGACCCTTATCAGAAATTTGAGATAGCATTGCACCATCTAACTGAACAGCTGCGCACTATCCATGGGCAACCTAATTCATGGGGAAATTGGTATTGATATTGATGTTGTTTTATGATTGTCACGTGTAATGAAATACAATGAGAAGCTTTTGTTTGCGTGCTATTCAACTAAATCAAATCGTACCATACATGAGCACAGTCAGACCATGACTAAGTAATCCTGGCAATGATGTGTCCAGTAGCTTCTTCCCCAACTCTGCCTGAAATCTGGTTGAAAGCCAGAGTTAGGACTTGGAAAAGTTATTTTAAACAACCTCCAATGCTATAAATGATAAAGGATTACCTCACTGATAAGTTGACTGGCCTTCTTCATCGTCTCAATCTGTGGAGAGCCCTGTGCCATCCATGCAACGCCTCTCATGAAGCTAAGATCAGACTTATATTGTATCTGTTGAAACAAAAAAGATGCATGTATTAATTTACAACGAGCATGAAATATGGAGAGCAACGGTTTTAAAAAGCAAATAAAGAAATTATTCAGAGATTAAAAAACAATCATTGTGCAAATTCATCATTGAGCCAGCGAGTGTCTGGTTCATTATTTAAATTGCCAAAGCATCAAATATTTCTGGGCCAGGTGCTGGAAAATAGGATTAGTATAGGTGGGTGCTTGATTGTAGGCATGGACATGTTTGGGTGGCACTGTGGCGCAGCAGTAGAGTTGTTGTCTTACAGCGTCAGAGTTTCGGGTTCGATCCTGACTATAGGTGCTGTCTGCATGGAGTTTGTACATTCTCTCCGTGACCTGCGTGGGTTTTCTCCAGGAGCTCCAGTTTCCTCCCACCAAAGACGTACAGGTTTGTAGGCTAATTGGCTTCGTTAAAATTGTAAATTGTCCCTAGTGTGTGTAGGATAGTATTAGTCTGCGGAGATCGCTGGTCGGCACGGAATCGGTGGGCCAAAGGGCCCGATTCTGCACTGTATCTCTAAACTAAACTAAACTAAAGTCCTCTTGCTAAACTAAAGCTCAAGCCAACCCTCGATCTCCTATTCATACCAGTTCCATGTTATCCCACTTCTGCATCCACTCCCCACACACGATGTGCAATTTACAGAGGCCATTTAACCGCCAAACCAGCACGTCCTGGGGATGTGGGGGGAAACAGCAGCATGCAGTGATGTGGTCACACGGAGAACATGCAAACCACACAGACAACATCCGAGGTTAAGATCAAATCCAGTTATTTGGAGCTGTGAGGCATCAGTTCAACAGCTGCGATGCTGTGCCAGCCTTCATTCTGTGCTATATGACTCACTGATGGCATGATAAATTAGGTATAAGCAAATCGCCCACACAATTTACAACAAATATATCTATCTGCAAAAACAATCTGTTGACTTACCTCGCTCTGCTGATTATATGCTTTCTTTGCCAATTGTGTCTTCATGTCATTCGGCAGCATCGTGTATGAATGTAACATCTTCTTGTAACCCAAATCACTGGCCAAGGACTGGGCATTTCTGGCATGCACAAGGTTTACCATGTCCATCGATAAGTGGAAACGAGTTTGGTTTTCTTGCGATTCTTTCTTGTACAGTTTGTTGCTCTGTAACTTGCCAACTTGCATACAGTGTAGCATCTTGGGGTCATCCAGAATGCTTCGAGCACCAATGTGTTTTCCTCTCTCCCTGACAAAAGCATTCCGGTATTGATACTGAAAAAAAAGTGAATATTATTATTTAAAGATTCCAGTAAAAAATTTCAGCAAATACCATCAACTATATGTACCGATGACCCAAAACATTATGACCACCTGCCTAATATGCTGTTGGTCCTCCGTGTGCAGCCCCATACGCAGCAGGGTCCGATGCACTGTGTATTGGGACACATTCCTCCCGTGACCACCATTAAAATTTTCTGTGACTTGTGCCACAGTAGACCTTCTGTCGGTTCGGACCAGACGGGATAGCCTTTGTTGCCCTCGCGCATCGATGAGCCTTGGGCGTCCAACACCCTGTAGCCGGTTTGTGGTTTGTCTCTCCTCGGACCACTTTCGGTAGGTACTCACCACTGTTGACCGGGAGCACCCCACAAACCTTGCCGTTTCAGAGATGCTCTGACCCAGTCATCTGGCCATAACAATTTGGCCCTTGTCAAAGTTGCTCAGGTCTTTACTCCTGCCCATTTCTCCTGCATCCAACACATCAACTTCAAGAACTGACAGTTCACTTGCTGCCTAATATATCCTACCCCTTGACAGGTGCCATTGTAACAAGATAATCAATGTTATTCACTTCACCTGTCTGTGGTCATAATGTTTTGGCTCATCGGTGTATATGTAAGCTTAAAAGAGGTCAGGAAGTTGATGTGCACATTTCTCATTGCTTCCAGAAACTTCACTACATCTCTGCAAGAAGCAGCACCGTACATTTGTAATTACAAGATACATTCACTCGATTCCCCTACCTGAAACAATTACTCAAATTCACCAACCACAGATGCTGCCCGACCTGCTAAGTACTTCCTCCATTTTTTGTTTTTATTTCCAATGCTGCAGTTTTCTACTTTTAGACCATTCAGAAAGTAATTTCAGGGCACTCTGCTCCGGTTTTATATTAACAGCGTTAACAACACCCAGAGAAAACTCACAAGGTCACAGGGCGAATATACAAACTCCCTACAGACAGTACCCATAGTCAGGATAGAACCTGGGTCTCCAGTGCTATAAGGCAGCAACTCTACTGCTGCGCCACTGTGCCACTCCTTATCTTTCACTCTCTAAATCCTGAATTCCTTTCTCACTCTTAGGTTTGCTTTATGTCCGTAACTTGGCATTGAAATAACTATCTGAATTAGTTCAGACTTCATGGGGTAGTGTTTTTTCTTCGGTTCACTGCCTTCAATGTATTTGGAAGTGAGAAAGGAGTATAGTAGGATCAGGTACTAGGATGCCTATCTGTAATAGCATCTAAAGACAAACTCTATCCTTGTGCATCTCATTTAGCGGTAGTCAAACTTGTTGTGGAGATATACAGTTGCATTTCTGTTCCCACTGGTACCAGGTCCTTGTAGATTCCCAATCCAGCAAATTCGAATGTAAAAAGCCAAAGAGATTCTGTGGCCAGTTATCGTCAACAACAATGAATACGTATTGTTTACTTGCCGCAATGATATTAACATTTCATATCACAGCTACTGAACACAAAATTAAGATTTAAAACATTACGGTCACCCTTTCATAAACATGAAAATAGGATGTAGACTCAAAATGCTAGAGTAACTCAGCGGGACAAGCAGCATCTCTGGAGAGAAGAAATGGGTGATGTTTCGGGTCGAGACCCTTCTTCAGACTGATGTCAGGGGAGTGGGCATTCTACAAAGATAAAATGTAGTCGGACAGTAAGACTGGTGGGAGAATTTGGAAGGGGGAGGGGATGGAGAGAGAGGGAAAGCAAGGGCTACTTGAAGTTAGAGGTCAATGTTCATACTACTGGGGTGTAAGCTACCCAAGCAAAATATGAGGTGCTGTTCCTCCAATTTGCGCTCGGCTTCACTCTGACAATGGAGGAGGCACAAAACAGAAAGGTCAGATTGGAAATGGGATGGGGAGTTGAAGTGCTGAGCCACCGGGAGATCAGGTAGGTTAAGCCAGACCTTGCGGAGGTGTTCAGCAAAACGATTGCCGAGCCTGCGCTTGGTCTCGCCGACATACAGAAGTTGACACCTGGAACAGTGGATACTGTAGATGAGGTTGGAAGAGGTGCAAGTGAACCTCTGCCTCACCTGGAAAGACTGTTGAGGTCCTTGGATGGAGTCGAGGGGGGAGGTAAAGGGACGTGTTGCATCTCCTGCGGTTGCAAGGGAAAGTACCTGGGGAGGGGGTGGTTTGGGTGGGAAGGGACAAGTTCACCAGGGAGTTGTGGAGGGAATGGTCTCTGCGGAAAGCAGTAAGCGGTGGAGATGGGATGATGTGGCCAGTAGTGGGATCCCGTTGGAGGTGGCAAAAATGTTGGAGGATTATATGCTGTATGTGACGGCTGATGGGGTGGAAGGCGAGGACAAAGGACACTCTTCCTTGTTGCAAATAGGGGGAAGGGGGAGCAAGAGCAGAGCTGCAGGGTATCGAGGAAACCCTAGTGAGAGCCTCATCTATAATGAAAGAGGGGAACTCCCATTTCTTAAAGAATGAGGACATCTCCGATGATCTAGCATGGAAAACCTCATCCTGGGCGCAGCTGCAGTGTAGACAGAGGAATTGAGTGTAGGAGACAGAGTCTTTACAGGAAGCAGGGTGGGAAGAAGTATAGTCTAGATAGCTATGGGAGTCAGTAGGTTTGTAGTAAATGTCGGTCAATAGTCTGTCTCCTGTGATAGAGACAGTGAGATCCAGAAAGTTAGGGAGATGTCGGAGATGGTCCAAGTGAATTTGAGTGCAGGATGGAAATTAGTCGTGAAGTTGATGAAGTTCAGCATGGGTTCTGCATGGGTGCAGGCTGCAGCACCGATGCAGTCGTCAATGTAGCGGAGGTAGAGTTCGGGGATAGGGCCAGTGTACGCCTGGAACAGTGATTGTTCGCATTACCCTACAAAGAGACAGGCATAGCTGGGGCCCATGCGAGTGCCCATAGCTACACCTTGGATTTGGAGAAGTTGTTGAGGGTGAGGACCAGCACTGCTCGGCGTTTATGAAAATATTTCATAATTTACACAGCATAAATTGTCTATGGAATTTAAGGATGGTTATTTCTACATTACTAAATTGAATTGGAAACAAACAAAAAATTGTGAGCTGTTAATTGTTTTATGTATTCAAATGTTTCCCTCAGAGGGAGTTTATCCAGGGTAGAGTTTCAATGACTGAATGCCTAGCTCAAGCCTAAAAAGTGATTACTAGAAATGGTTGATCTCCTAAATCAACACTTAGGTAAGTATTTATTGGTCAATGAGGCTTGTCCCTGAAAGTTTGAGTGGTTCACCTCTTGTCAAACTCTGACTGTAACTTTGAAGGGGAAAAGCATAAATATTAGCAAAGAAAGCAGGTTGTTCATTCCTCAGGACTCAAGGCGGATTACCATTGCCACTGATTCTTCCCAAATGCCAACTTCAAATTGTTTTTGAAGACTTGACAAGTTAGGAAGGAGCAGGAGTGTTCCATGGACTCCGCAAAAATCAGACTACCGTGGTAACTTATCTCACCGCCCCACCTATGTGGCCGGACCAAATGACCAGTGTTTTCTTCTTCTCCCAAAGTGGTTGATTTTGCCTTTGTTCAGACTCTCACAAGCCATATTGGTTGAGGGTCACTACAGATTCAGAGTTGATTTTGTTCTATTGTTCTTTTATAGTGGACAATATGAAAGTCTTCATCCACTGTTGCTTGACTGCAAATAGCCACAAACGCAGATTAGGTAACTGCATTATTTGATTGCATTACATGAATCTGATAAAGATTTTCTCTTACATCACTTGCTATTTCTCTGGATGCTTTCGCACTTTGGAAAGGAATGGCTTCCAGGGTCAGTTTGTATCCTAGAGCTCGTTGGTTCAACCAAGACTGTTTATATCTCACCTGCAGAAAGGCAGAGTTTATTGCTGGTTATAACTTTAAAATAAATTTTAAAAACGTACAAATAATCAGTCGGCCACTTAGGAGAAGAATGTTACCTCACTGAGATTTGCTGAATTAACCCTTGCCCGAATATATTCCGGTGAACTAACAATTGCAGTGCAATGATGACGGGCATCTTCTCCTGCAGCTCTGTACAAGCGCTGAAAGACAAATTATGTACATTATTTGTGTTTTTAATACACTTATGTCCATGCATTGCCAACAATTTTCACTCAAACATGCCCTTTAGGACTTTAATAGCAGTTATTTAACACCAAGAATTCAGAAGCAAACACAAGTAGTTCTAATATTAGGGAACAAAGTGCTGGGGTAACTCAGCAGGTCAGGCACGTCAGGTCTTGACCCAAAATGACACCATCCATGTTCTCCAGAGATGCTGCCTGGCCTGCTGAGTTACTCCAGTACTTTGTGGCCTTTTGTGTATCAACCAGCATCTGCAGTTCCTTCTGTCCAATACAAGGACTTTGGCAGCACTGAAATTTGCAGCAGTGGCCCACAATGTGAATGGCTGTTGGTATCCTGTACAATCCATCACATACTCTGCATGTTAAAGCACAGACACATGAGTATGATTGGTCCCCGGAGTGACAGAAGCACGGAAACTGAAACAGAAAGTTGTCAAAGATCAAATCAAAGAGAGTGACAGAGAAAGAAGCAGAGATCAAGGAGATCTCATATCACAAAATAAATTAGATATCTTCAAGGAATACAAGATGATTAATGCACTGGCGTATTATATAATTATCAGATTAGAAGAAGACTGACTATGAGCTGTACCAGTGTAAGTAACCTGATCATCACGACCTGAACATATCACATCTTCCTGTCTACAATCTTTATTTTCTGGGCCTGATTTCTGCCCAATTTCCAGGCCACTATCTACGCATCATTTAGTTACCTCATTCTCGGCCATCACCCTCAATGTTGCCAGCCTCTGTTACCTCCAATGGACTGTAAACTCATGCTTGCTGTTATTAGATGTCAACATCACCTCCAATATCTTTTCCCACTCTAAATTCCCTCTCTGCTCACAAATGTCTATATGATATTCCCAACCAGCCTGCTCCCAGAATTGCCCGTTACTCACAGATCAAAGGACTCAGTGTTCACATGTAGTAGAATGCTCAATAGTATAACCATCTATACATGTGGTATACCTAGACCTGAAAATCAAATGTATAACGCTGCCAGGCAATAAGAACCCATCCTGACTCTGCAGGGCACTTTCCCAGTATCCCTAGACCACATGACCAATCCAAATGTTGACAAATCAATGTCACTGACTCCGCTCCACTGGAAGGATAAGTTAACTAACTTGACCATCCTCTCCCAAGACAACATCCCCAGCATCAAAAATCTAGTTACTCTCAGTTAGCTGTGTTGACCTTGTAGTATCATCCCAACTCCAGACTGACTAAAGAGACACTCTATTCTGAGATCCATCACAGGAGGGGATGGCCATGTGGACAGAGAAAAACATTCAACGTTGTGCTCTAAGGTTCATTGAGGAAGATCAATATACCAATGACTCTTTAGACTTTGGAGATACAGCACGGAAACATACCCTTCGGCCCACCGTGTCCATGCCGACCAGCGATCACCCCATATACTAACTGTCCTACACACTCGGGACAATTTGCAATTTCACCGGAGCCAATTAACCTACAAACCTGTGTGTTTTCTGGATCGTGGAAGAAAACCGGAGCACCCGAAGAAAATCCATGTGGTCACAGAGAGAACGTACTAACTCCGCACAGACAGCAACTGCAGTCAGGAGAGAAGCCGGGTCTCTGGCGCTGTAAGGCAGCAGCATTACCACAGCTGTTCTATTGTTTTTATGTTTTCTCTCTGAGTGCTGTAGTTTAGTGTTCCCCAACAAACCGAGGTTCCATTGAATCTTAGCAAAGAACTGACCTCATTGGCAATGATGTTACTGAGTTTGGCATGAATCAGATCAGGCGAATCAGTCACTTGCGTAAAATGTAGAGAGTGCGGATGTTGTCGATAGTTTTTCTGGGAAAGATACAACAAAAATGATCATTACTCCTTCTTAGCCATCTACTCCCATTCTCTCCCATTATATCAGCAGTAAAAAGAGATCTTAAACAGCGATCATTTCATAAAATGGCAAATATTCTTTTATTATATATGCCAAATGTCAGAGTCCAAAAAATGTCCCGGCACTCAAATATTCCAGATATTTCTGCTGGAATTTATAAGGGGTAGAACTAAGGAATGGAACCAGGAGAGAAAAAGAACAAGGCAGTTAATTTATCCATTTGCTCCAGTGATGCTGCCTGACCCGCTGAGTTATTCCAGCACTTTGTGTCTATCCTTGGTATAAACCATTATCTGCAGTTCCTTCTTATTACAGTTAATTTTCATTGTTATGCCCAGGTGGATATATGTCCAAGAGGAGTACTTTATTGGATTCCAGAAGGGAATAAGATTTATTTCATTGTTTCATTGTTTCTATATTACACTGAGCCTTAATGAAGTGTGTACTTTCTCACCACCATCTGCTCCACCTGAAAAGTACCCCAGCGGCATTGTTCTTTGCATCAGAAGATATATTTATTGCATCAGATGTGAAGGCCACCCGTATAAGTCTAGATGCGTCAATGCTGGAGAACAATAACCCACATCATTCATATCATTCCAGATTAACTCCAGGTATCTTGGCCAATGATTTTTCTGGTGACTGTGATTTCCTTATTTACTAATTAGTGAATGTCCTTTGGGGTTGGTTGAATAACTCGTGCCTCTCAAGTATAAAACATTGGTATTGCCTGTATGAAGTCATTGGCTGGGACTGAAGCACAAGCTTCCAATTTAGAGGAGAAGTGAGATATTTTTGAACACTTACCTATTTTCAATCAATTCCCCTGAACAGAAAATACCATTTATTTTAGCAAAATTTGTTAATCTCATTATAGTTAAAGTCACAGAATTATCAAGCTATACAGTACAATCCAACTTATCTGTGCCAAATAATTTGCCCAGCCAAACTAGTCCTACTTGCCTGTGCCTGGCCCACATCCCTCCAAATGTTTCCTGTATACAGAGTGTCCAAATATCTTTTAAATGCCATAATTGTACCTTCCTCTACAGTTTCCTCTGGCAACTCGTTCTATCTACACTCTACCCTCTGTGTGAAAATGTTGCCCGTCGGGTCCCTTTAAATCATTCCCCTCTTACCTTGAACCTATCCCTCTAGTTTTAGACTCCACTACTCTGGGGAAAAGACTGTGTCTATTCATCTTGTCTACATGCCTCGTCATGATTTTATCACCCCTCAGCCTCCTATACTCCAGGGAATAAAGATCCAACCTATTAAGTCTCTCCTTACAATTCAAACCTTCCAGATCTGGCAACATCTTGGTAAATCTCCTCGACACCAAAGTTTAATGTTTAACGCCATGTGCAGAGGCCGAGGCTTACTTCACGGGGCAATAAAACAAAACTATAAAAGGAAGCTCACTTTATTAAAAACTACAAATGCTATCATCTCGGTTTAGCCATTTGTTAGCACTCTCAAATGTAGGGTTAAATTAAACTCTATGAAATGTTTCAGTTCTAGACCAAACAGCAACAAACAGGCACTGATGGAGTTCCCCTACCTGAGATGAAACCATAATGGGCAAGATTCCATGGCATTATTTGAAAATCGGCAGAGATTAATTAATTTATTATTTTCCGCTCAACATTCTTAGACCCTCAGACTATCTTTAATCAGACTTTACTGGATTTTAATTTGCACTCATCATTATTCCTTTTATCATGTATCTGTGGATGGCTCGATTGTAATCGTGTAGTCTTTCCACTGACTGGTTAGCACGTAACAAAAGGTTTTCACTGTACTTTGATACACATGGCAACAAACTAAATTAAACAATGCTAAAAGCTGGTTCATTTCATGAATCAGTCTGAAGAAGGGTCCAGACACGAAACATTGTTTGTCCACAGATACTGCCTGACCCAATGAGTTCCGCCAGCAGTTTGATTTCTGCTTAAGAATAGCTTTCTCTTGCGCCTTCATTTCAGGTGCAGTTTGAGACCTCCATATAACAGCATGTACAATTACTTATGCAGCATCAGAGTAAAGTTTACGATCAAACCAACCAATAAATCACCTCCCCTTCACACCTATCTGAGTTTACACATACAGATTTCACAGGCTGTAAACAGAACAAGCCCACAAAGCTGATACCAACAAATTCCCACCTCACTGATCAGTTCACTCGCCCTCTTCATCCTTTCAATCCCCAGCGCCCCGGCTGAAATCCAAGCTGCTCCTCTCATGAGATTCAGGTCAGATCTGTACAAATTCTAAAAACAAAACAAAAAGTTAACAATCACTGTATCTCATTCCAAACACATTCAAAAAAATGGTTCAGAAAATAAACTTGATTAAGTGGTGTTTGTGGATGCCATTATACCACAGACCCTAGTCTGGTGACAGTGAGTGGTCGGGGCTGGATTTAGTGACACCCCATCTTCACCCTACAAACCGGAGTATCACTGGCCATGTGTCCATCATTTCCAACGCGCACTTTCCTCACTGGAAGAACCAAATCCTCCTTTGTACTCACAGGTGGCAAATAGACACAAGGGTTTAAAAGCGTCATCTGCTTATTTAGTTTAGGCTTCTCAACACAGTTTTACTTCATTTCTATGCATCTTCTTTACTGAAGAGTTGTGGAATTAATAAGGCTTCTTGATTAGTAAGGGTGTCAAAGATTTTGGGGAGAAGGCATGAGAATGGGGTTGAGAGGGAAAGATAGATCAGCCATGATTGAATGGTGGAGAAGGCTCGACGGGCCGAATTCTGCTCCTGTGACTTATGAACTTGTGGAAGTTTGTTTTCTAATTGCTTAATGAAAGCATTAGAAAACAATGAAGAGATTGCATTAAAAAAGCATGAATTAATACAGAGTAAGTTCCTCCAATGCAGGGTTGGAGGGTGAAATTCACAAGCATTACCCAGTTAGCTGAGATGCTACAATTAACCTCAGCGTTCCTGGGTTATGGAGGTAAAAAATATGCAAAATTTCCATCTTGAATCACCACCTATTTAACAACATTCAATGCACCGAGAATTGCGCCACTGTTTAAACCTGTTCCTTCAAGAAGGAAAGGCTCAAATGGGTTAAATCGCAGAAAACACAGTCCTATCAATGTGAACGTACCTCACTCTGTAGATCATAGGCTCGCTTTGCCCATTGCACCTTCATGTCATTAGGTAGTGTTGTGTAATGATGAATGATGTTCTTGTAGTTCTGGTCACTAGCCAAGGCTTGGGCTTTCTTAGCTTGTACAAACTTCATCATATCCATGGGTAAATGGAAATTGTTTTTTGTCTCCTCAAAATCTTTCCTGTAGTTCAGCTGGTTTGAAGACAACAAGCAATAACAATATCTCATAATAAAGTTAATGAATGGTCTTTTATTTCCCAGGATAATAATGGGTAAATCCCATTAATCGTTAATAATACCATCTATGTAACATAGACATCCCGTGGAGAGAGGAAGGTGGGGGAGACATTTTAAATCAGATTTGTTTTGTTTTGGGAATATATAGAGTTCTGGCTCAGGACCAGGGCAGTCAGCAGGGGAAGGGAAACATTTGTATGATGGGCAAGACCGAACACCTTCACCCCAACCAACATCCCTTCCTTTCTCCTCCCAGAGAGCATTTGGGCACTGGAAAGACTGTTGTTGTGCCTTGTTGTGCCTTTAGTCAGAGACCCTGTGGAATTAATTGCCACAGAAGGCTGTGGAGGCCAAGTCAATGGATATTTTTAAGGCAGAGATAGATAGATTCTTGATTAGTACAGGTGGCAGGGGTTAGGAGGACAAGGCAGGAGAATGGGATTAAGAGGGAGAGATAGATCAGCCATGATTGAATGGCGGAGTAGACTTGATGGGCCAAATGGCCTAATTCTGTTCCTATCATTTATGAATTTATGAAACAACGATCCTCACATTTGAGGGAACCATCAGCCAAGGAAGAGAGGTGGAAAATATTCATTATCTACGGAAAATGAATCAGTATATGTAACCAAAATGCCCTCTAAATTGGCATTTTTATCAAGAGAACATACTCAATGGAAAAATACACAATTCATCTTAGTCTGATCTTGGAAAGATAATGATGGTGTCTCTAATGGTATCAGATCTGTCACATTGATACATCCATGATTTGCGCCAACATCAGGCAAGTTTCGATCAAAAGATAATATAAATATTTTTCCAGAGCAAAGCGAAAACCCAACACAAGAACATTAAATACAATCCCCACCATATCCTACATACCGCCTCATACAACGCCACACGAATGATATGCGTAATCAACCCACTCATTGCCACCAGCCTTGGCACACAACTCATCCCCTCCCCTGCCCCTTCCTATAAATAACTGCAGCTGGACTACACCAAAAAGACTATAAACTCAAAACACTCCCACGTTCTTTTCCTACGTACATCACTGGTGAGTCTGGCTGCGTGGACAGAATGAGAAATGTTCAGATCATCCTCCAGTTTTTGTGTTCCAACCATCTGACCTCTTGTCTTCTCAAAGGCTTCTCTGTATTTGTACTGTGATAGAAAACACACATTAGGAGCGAAAGTTTGAGGGAGTGATGCAATTCACCCGCTGCGGCCTACCACCGGCCATGCACCTGGGACCACCTGGGCTCTGGTTCGCAGAGCCCGCGGCCCGGACTCACCAACTGCGGCGCTGGCCGCCTTCGGATGCTGCGGGAGCGGCTGCGACTCGTCTCCGGAGGCTCCGGCGCGGGCCACGTGGACGTCGGAAGCCCGCAGGCCCCTGGGTGGGGGCCGACATCGGGACCTCCGGCAGCGGCAGAGGCAGCGTGTTCACCCGCCCCGAATCACGGGGCTTGGGTTGGCCCGCCGTGGACTTTTCACCGTCCGGTGCGGCCTGGAATAGGCCGCGGGATTTTTCACCGCCCGGCGGGGGCTTCAATGTCGGGAGCCCCGACCGTCCCGACGTGGCAACTCCAACAGCCTGACCACGGGAGAAGACGGCAGGGGAAGAGAAAAAGACATTCTGGCCTTCCATCACAGTGAGGAGGGACTGGAGGAGACTCACTGTGATGGATGTTTCTTTTTGCTTGGTGTTAGTTTGTGATTGTATGTGTTATTGCATTTTTATTGATTAATCTTATTGGTCTTATTGTTCAACTGCGGGTAATGTTTCATTTCACTACACATTTATGTGTATGTGACAAATAAACGACTATTGACTATTGAATAGCATAGAACATAACTTGAAGAAGGTAGACACAAAATGCTGGAGTAACTCAGCGGGTCAGGCAGCATCTCCAGAAAGAAGGAATGGGTGACGTTTCGGCTCGAGACCCTTCAAGAAGGGTCTCGACCCGAAACTTCACCCATTCCTTCTCTCCAGAGATACTGCCTGACCCGCTGAGTTACTGCAGTATTTTGTGTCTACCTTCGATTTAAACCAGCATCTGCAGTTTTCTTTCCTATAACTTGAAGAAGTCCTGGAGACACAAGGAACTGCAGATGCTGGAATCTTGAGCAAATCCCATTATGCACTGGAGTAACTCCGTGGGTCAGGCAGCAGAGAGATTGTGGAACTCCAGGGAAGAAAGGCTATGAGTTCATTTTGATTCGCTATTCGTAATATGTTTTTAAGTTTTTAACAACTTAAATATATTTTATTTATTTATTATAGAAGGATGAGGAGTGGCCATATAGAGGCACAGAAGATTCTTGAGGGGATTAGATAGGGTAAATGCACAGTCTTTTACTGAGAGTAGGAACATCAAAAACCAGAGTTCATAGGTTTAAGGTGAGGGGAGAAAGATTTAATAGGAACTTGAGTGGCAACTTTTATTTTTACACAAAGAGTGGTAGGTATATGGAACGAGCTGACGGAGGAGGTAGTTGAGGCAGGTACTATCACAATGTTTAAAAGACACGGACAGGTACATGGATGGGATAGGTTTAAAAGGATATCGGCCAAACATAGGCAGGTGGGACTTGTGCACATGGAGCATGTTGGTCAGCATGGACACATTGGGCCGAAGAGCCTGTTTCCAGCTGTTTGACTATGATGGCAGATGCTTTATAAACTGTAATAATTTGAAAATTATTTTTATCCTTCATTTAATTTAGAAATCAGGACTGTTTTGACAGACGCCAAAGAAGGCCGCCAGGTAATGGCAGCAGTCAGAGGGGGTTCAGAGCGGAACCTCCAATATGGTAATCATGCCCTACTGCCACTGGGCCTCACTGATGGAGACCAGAGTTGGCTCTTTAAGTCCAGACAATTAGGGTTGGGACAACCATTGTAGGCAGTGGGTCTATGGTATAAGATTTAGCCTCTAGATTTTTGAATTGAATTGGAGAAACTTGATCTCAATGATTCACTAACGACTAATTTAAAAATAATGTCGCAGAGCATCATGACAATTGCCAAAGTGTGTGCTGGGATACTTGACACAAAGGCTATAAACTTGGTTTACCTCAGCAGTAAACGCACAGTTAGCCTTGGTCACCTGGGCAGTTTATCACAAGATCTGTCTCGTAAGATATTACTAAAATATTTCTGCTGTGATCAGCGCGTGCACATTGAAGAACTAACCGCTTGGCTCAACAGTTTGCTGGAACCTTCACGAGCCATATTAAAAAAACCTCCATATAAATACCAGCGCATTGCAAAGATCGTTGGAGCTGTGACCTCAGCCCTTGATCAAGGCGCTATCCCCTTGTGGCAGGCCTCTTGCCCAGAATAGCGGAATCAAGTACCAGAGGGCAAAGGTTTAAGGTGAGGGGGTAAAGATTATTATAGGAAACTGAGGGATAACTTTTTCACACCGAGGATGGTGGGTGTATGGAACGTGCTGCCAGAATAGTAATTGAGGCAGGTGGTATTGAACATTTAAGAAGCATTTAGACAGGTACATTGATAGGATCGGTTTAGAGTGATATGGGTCAAATGCAGGCGAGTGGGACTAGCATAGATGAAACATGTTGGTTGGTGTGGGCAGGTTGGGCCGAAGGGCCTGTTTCCACACTGATGACTCTATGACTCTAAGTAAATGAAAGCACACTGCTGGCGGTTAACTTAACAAATGTTTGAATCTAACCAGCTGTTTCTTGAGGCTGTTTTGCATGTCATAAACTCAACACCTTCACAAACTGAAATATAACTAACAGCCAAGGAAGCACATTTGAGGTTTTGATCACTATTGCAATATAGGAAATGTAGAATCAAATTGACACACAGAAAGCTCCCAATAACGGTAAAGTGATCATGATGAAATAATCTGATGTGTGGTTTTGTCAGAGGAATAAATATATAAAGCTAATGCACAGGCAGATACATATGTGGTGAACCAATTTTCTCATTTGACTAGAGATTAATAGGTGACAAGCCAGGTGGTGAATCAGTGGAATTTATTTCATTGCCACAGACGGTAGTGGAGGCCAAGTCATTGTGTATTTTTAAAGCGGAGAATAATAGGTTCCTTAATTTGTAAGGGTGTCAAAAGCTACGGGGAGAATGCAGGAGAATGGGGCTGACAGTGAAAGATAGATCAGGCATGATGGAAATGCAGAGCATGCTCAATGGGCCCAATGGCCTAACTCTGCTCCTATGTCTTATGGTCAAACAAAATGCAACATTTTACAGCAGCAGTTTAAGATTGAAATGTATAAAATTAGGTCAGAATCAGTGTATTTCTCAATAAAGGATGCTAAGATATTTAAAAATAAAATCGGTTCTGTTAAGTTAGAGATTTTTACGACTTCCAAAAGTCTTAGAGGAATTCTAAGTCCCCATGGAGCGACCCTGTCAAACATGTCAGAATGGTAAATTACATTCCTATAAGGTTGCAAAGTGCTGCCAAAGGCCTCAATAAGTTGCTTCAAATGTTAACTGAACTATGAACACTGGAAGGAATTTAATAGCAAAGAAACCTGGTACCAAAAGTGGCCAACTCTCAGAATGCTGAGAGATGTGTTTTAATCAGAGGTGGACTTCATTAAAATATTAAAAGCCGTGCTACTAGTTATTTGCTGTTAAAAGGGACATTATTTAGCCTGCAGTAACTGCAATGTACTATTCCCTTTTGCTCTAATCATCTACACTGAATTACTTACTGATAATTATTCATGTAATGAAGAGAGGTGGGTCAGTAAAATATTCCAGCACAGGCCATAATCATGACAGAACCAATCCCAACATACATGTAGGAAATAAGTCATTTTAATGGCTTCAAAATGTAAGTTTGCCAAAGGCCAAGTAATAGTTGAGGCTGGATTTTATCCAAGTGTATGTTCAAAATTGCTCAAATAACTGGCCTTGGGATGGCCATTCATTCTAAATAGACACGAACTGTTTAACTCTTTGCACCTCTGGAAAGTATTAGTTATAGCAATTTCCAAAGCAGTTATCCAGAGTTATACTTACATCACTAATAATTTCTCGAGAAGCTTTGGCAGCTTGGAATGGAATAGCATCCAACTGTAGTTTGTATCCATTATCTTGTAATTTTGTCCATGCCTCTTTGTAGCGAATCTTTAAAAGAAGTCATTTTGTGAACAATTATTCACTGCATCCTATTCAGTTTCAAGATCAGCTTCAGTGTACTGTGCTAGTACACTGCATTGTACTAGCACAGTGGCCTAGCGGTACAGTTGCTGCCTTACAACGCCAGACACCCGGGTTCGATCCTGATTACGGGTGCTGTCTGTACGGAGTTTGTACATTCTTCCTGTGACCGCATGGGTTTGCTCTGGGTGCTCTGGTTTCCTTCCACACTCTATTGACATACAGGTTTGTAGGTTAATTGGCTTCGGTAAAATTGTAAATAGTGTAGGATAGTGTGTAGGGCAGTGCTAGTGTACGGGGTGATCACTGGTCGGTGCGGATCCATTCTGTATCTCTAAATCTAAATCTGAAGTCTAAATCTAAAGTCAAAATCTTAGAGATTTAAAGTGCAGAAATGGCAAATAGGGTTCCTGCCAGAAACATTCAAGAATAATTCCAACTTGTAAAATTTTCCTTCTTATTTATTTTTGTTACCTCCTCCATCACAGAAAGCAATGACAATATTGCCTGAAAATCTTTTATTAAAATGCATTTGTGTCTTAACTTAGACCAGATTATTCAAATGCCTTCTGTTTTTGAAAAACTAATTACCCGACAAGAGCATGTAAAAAAATATATTACAAAATGTACCGGCTACTAATGAGCCAATAACTAAAAACAGGCCAAATAATATTCTGAGAGTATTAACTTTTCTATAGTATCGCCAGTATAATCACAAACCTTAAGCTAAGTGCCAGACATGCACTTGCATTCAATTCTTAAGTCATTAAATATCTCAGTATCGTCCGTCAATGTCTTGCCAGCTGGGGCTAATTAGACATTTGGTACGTTGATGCAAATTGTTTAATTTGCTCAGGGCTTTGTATCTTTTAAGAAGGTATTTCACTTGTGAACATTGGGCTTGACAAGATAAGTGATATCAGTGCTGGGAAATTGAATTTTTCCATTATCAAAATCAAGCGCTCCCGAGCCTTACGCGATATAAAACTTCCCTTATTTTGCTCCAACTTCAATTATTACATTATTTCATTTCTCAAGTCAATTCAAACTTTTATTTTTTTGTAGGGAACTGCCAATTAAGTATCATACATCATCAATTCTCCACTGAATCATAATTCTCCACTGAAATGTCCTGGTGATGTTTATATTGTTAAAGATGCAGTGCTGGTGGGTCTTCCACTATATACCATCTCCAAACACTCTGCTGTCAATAGACTAACTCCCATTCATTTGGGACCCATTTGTTAGCCATCCTGCATTGATACCATGTGTGACATGGAAGCTCTCATTTTTCAGAGTATGTCATGATTACACCTTTGCTAACTTGGCAATGTCCTCCAGATCAATAGCACTTCTAAATCCTCGCACTCACCCAACAATGGCATCTTAAACACTCTTGATTTTCTTCACTGATGCTGGTGTTATTCCTTTCATCTGCCAGGACCCTCAACTCTGAAAACCTCTCTCCAAATCTCTCCACATCTTTAGCTTGTTTGATAAAATCAACTTTAACCAAACTGTTGGTAACATATCCCAATTATTCTTTCTATTAAATTTTACTTGATATCTGGTGTTACAAGCTTTTGAACAGGGATCAGATGGAGAAGTCTTGATGGGCCAAGTAGTGCACTTCTAATCCTTATTCATATGTTCTCTTACTCTTTACCTCACACGGTCATTGGATTATTTATTTTAATGTTTATTGCGGTATTTCCAATTGCACTACAATCTTGCACCATTCTGCTGGTTTGCATGCATCATTATATTTATAATTGTATTTGTGTTCACTGTATGTATACTGTTTAGCTTCATGCGAACAGGGAACCTTATCGCACCCTGGTGTATGTGGCGGTAAACTCATCTGTATCTGAATCTCTGTACAAACAATAATGAGTTCATAACCACGTCCTCCAGGATAATTAGGCATGGACATTCATTGCTGCCCTACTTATGATGTCCATCTCACAAAGATGAAAAGCAGATAGTACATCCAATTTAGTATGTATGTACTTCAGGAATCAAATATAAATGTGTCTTTTGCCTTAAAGACAAAATTTTGTCTTAACTGTACTACATTGGAAATTGTATTTGAATGCAATTGTGGTGAATATAAGGTAGACACACAATGCTGGAGTAACTCAGCGGGTCAGGCAGCATCTCAGGAGAGAAGGAATGGGTGACATTTCGGGTTGAGACCCTTCTTCAGACTGATCAGAAGAAATGGGTGACGTTTCGGGTGGAGACCCTTCTTCAGACTCCCGAGATACTGCATGACCTGCTGAGTTACTCCACCTTCGATTTTGACCAGCATCTGCAGGTTTTTTTCCTACATAGTGCTGAATATAACATTGTTTTCCAATGCAACACATCAGATTGGTTGATCATAGATGTTACTATAATAATATATATATCATATCATATTTAATAGCTTAGGTAATCCAAACTAGTTGCTTAAAACAGATCAGTATCAGGGTCCTGATATTTAATCGTTGGCAGGTTAATGAATATTGCTTTATCCCTGTGTTAAATTGCAGAAAATATAAGGAAGACCTTTTACCGAACTGCCTTTGTTATCGGGATTGCTTGTTACAGAAATGACTACAATTTTAATTCAGTAACAAGCATTAGCAGTGCCTCTGATCAGCTCATAAAGCTACCTAATATTGCATAAAGACAGCTCGACTGTTCTGAGACTCACCTCACTGATGTTCATGGCATTAGCTTTAGCCTGCAGTAATTCTGGGAGGTCCTTTGTCAGTGTGTAGTGATGTTTTACATTTTCTCCATCTTCTCTGTACAGTCTCTGACAAATAAAAGAATAAGTTCCATTTTAATATGTATCTAGGGCAACATCATCTTACATCTTGGTGGGTGGGAGCAGAATTATATCTTGTAAGGGAAATTTGCATATAACACGGTTGCAATTGTCCTTCTCTCCATTCTGGGTTATTAATTAAATAACAAATTGCGTTAACAACTCAAGAGACAGGTAGCCACAAACCAATAAATGCATTAAATTAATTGTGAACAATGATTCATGAGTGCTTAAAATGCAAGTACCAATTTAATTGTTCACTGTGTTAAGGCAAATGTTAACCTATTTATTATAAGTGGTTGAGGGCATCGGTATAAAGAAATCGATACCAGTCAATTCAGCATTTGTACAACAATTCACGCAATATCTTGTAGACTTATGGAAAATTAATGCTCCTAAAATTTCATGTTGTTAATCACATTCAAGTTAAGAACAGGTGTTAGATTTGTATTATTAAATCTGATCAGTCAATATGAAGTAAAGCATCGAAGATAGACACAAAATGCTGGTGTAACTCAACGGCACAGACAGCATCTCTGGAGAGAAGGAATGGGTGACATTTCGGGTCGAGACCCTTCTTCAGACTAAGCATCATTTTGAAAGAACAGTGTTAGATATTTATATAACAGTACTTAATATGGGCTCCGAAAGAAAGTGTGCAGCTGTGAGGTTATTAGGATGGAAACAACAAATCACTTCAAAAATATGTGATTTTATAATACTTCCAGAACACCAATTAATGAATACATTGGTAGAAACTGAATGTACAATGCCACAAGGGGAGATTTTAATCATCTTACTTGTATTAACAGAAACATGTCTATTCCTTTCCCACAGGTTTTATAAACATAAAGACACAGAGGAAAGAGAAACTGAATAAGGTGGGAGGCAGGTTGGTACTCTGAAGGTACCACAAGTTCAGCTTATTAAGAGGGCAAAACCTTTGGGATAAGTCTCATTTTCTCAGGCTGCTGTGGGTTTGTGTGGTGTTTTCCCAATGCAGTGTGTCAGGACAAATAATGTGTGGTTACTTTATACCATCTAACAAACAATAAGGCCTGAGGAGAAAAGCATGCAGGGTGCTCAATATCTGGCTAACATGAGGCTAGACATTGACTGTCGGGCTTGGTTAAAATAAAAATCACACGCTTTGGTCTTGCTCTGCCCTTTGGCAAAACAATGTTGCAGCTCGTCGACCTGCTACTCCATGGCACCAGTGATCTGGGTTCAATCCTGATTTCCAGTGCAGTTTGCACATTCTTCCGGTGACAACATGGAGTTTCTCCAGGGTCTCTGGTTCCCTTCCACATCCCCAACACATGCAAGTTGATAGATTAGTTGGCCTAAAAAATTGCCTCTGATGCATTGTGATAGAACCTGGTGGGAAGGGCAGGTAGCCGATGGGAATGTAGGGAGAATAGTTTACAGGGGAAATTCATTTAATTTAGTTTTAGTTTAGAGATAGAGCATTAAAACAGGCCCTTCGACCAACTGAGCCCATACCAACCATCAATTATCCATTCACACCAGTTCCATCCCACTTTCTCATCCACTCCCTACACATTAGGGACAATTTGCCAGATGCCGATTAACCTACAAATCCGCACATCCTTAGGATATGGGAGGAAACCAGAGCATCTGCATGAAACTCACGCAGTCGCAGGGAAATCGTGCAAACTCCACACAGAGAGCACCCAAGGACAGGATTGAACCCAGGTCTCTGGCGCTGTGAGGCAGCAGCTTTACCAGCTGTGCCACTGCGTTGCCCATAATTAGTTGGAAAATTGGATCATTCTGTGAACAAGCTTAGACTCGAGGGGCTAAATGGCTTCTTTCTATGTCATGATGGATACGGAAATGTGAAAATGGTCATTGCACTTGAAAATTACAAACTGTGGTCCTTCAACAGCCTCATGACTTCAATGTTGCTATCCACAATGGCTTCTGCCTTTAGCCTGGACTGCCAGTCACTTTTTAATGGGGCATTAATGCAAATAAGTCATCACCACATTCTCCACACCTCATCGCCCTTTGATCTGAAAGATTCCCCCTAACCACCCAAATATTTGAGGATCAAAAACTGCAAAATACATTGAAGCAAAGCAAATTTCCAATTTGTACTGAGAAATGAAAATTGTTAAAATGCTCTTCTTTGAAAGTCGGCAGATATTGTACAGACTCATGCTGTGTAATTTAATCCTAGTTTAAAAATATACTTAAGTGTTCTTTTGCTAGGCTTGTTTCTGCAGCCCGAGGAATGTGAACATAACTAGATATGTATTCTATTTACACTCATTTTTTTATGACTGCAAAAAGGTGCATATTTTCCATATACCTTTCCATATACCTGTTGTATAACAGTTCTGATAAAAATGTTAATTCTCTTTCTCTCTCCATGGATGCTGCCTAGCCTGCTAAGTGTTCATGACATTTCCTGTTTTATAGTAGAGGAATAGCATTAAAAAAAAATATTTGGGCAGTTAACATATAAAACACATATTATATCATTTAATAGCTTACATCCACTGCCTGGTTATAACTAATCTTGGCTTGTATCATTTCAGGAGAGTCAGTAACGCTAGTAAATTTCAGGTCACTGGGATATTGCCGATACTTTCTCTGCAAGGTAAAAACATAAAATCAAGGATTAATGTGATGATAAATATTAATATTGAACATAGGTTATTGATTAACAGGTTATTTCCAGACCTAATAAGAAATTATAGACCCAAAAGATTAATTCTGCCTCTCTCTCCATTGACGCAACCTCATCTATTGAGTAGACACACATAATACTGGGGTAATTCAGTGGTACAGGCAATATCTCTGGGTAGAAGGAATGGGTGACGTTTCGGGTCGAGACCCTTCTTCAGATGTCCCCAGTTCCAGAATGTGTAAAACCAAATGCATAAAAGCTTATTGCTATGTTTAATTTGACAGCCACTGACATTGTGGACCTTGCCGTGCTGGGATTGTAGTCATGGCTACAGCAGGTGGCAAGTCTCAGTTACATTGTCCTATGGATATAGGAGAGGGTGAAATCAGAAATACTGAATTTCCATTGAGTTTGCTGCAGCACTCCCAAAGGCAGTTTTAACAAAGAACATCGAACAGTGCAGCACCAGAACAGGCCCATCGGGCCACAAGGTCTGTGTCCAACCAATGCCAAGACCATCATTTATCCACCTGCACATAATGCATATCCCTCCATTCCCTACATACTAATATGCCTATCCAACAGTCCTTTAAATGCCACTATCCTATCTGCTTCAACCACCAACCCTGGCAGCATTTTCCAGCACTCTCCAACCTCTTTAAACAATCCTTTCCCCATACATTTCCTTTAAACCTTGCCCCTCTTACCTTAAAGCTATGCCCTCTAGTATTTGAATGCCCTCTAGTATTCAAGTTTTGAACTTAATTAAGTACCTTCAGTACAATATAAATACATCACAGTGGCATCAGACAGCATTAACCTGTGAATGGTTGATATCTGATTTAAATAGAAATAGTTGGGGTGGGGAGCATAGACATGGTCCTCACTGCCATTACTGAACATATATTCAGTTGTGAGCGATGAAGTAAGGGGGTGGGTTGGAGCACTGAGCTCTAAAAACAGTGGCGCCGGCAACAACTTGGTCTTTCTGGTCAGAGACACACAAGCCAACTTCGTTCACCAACAGCAGTGAATGTTGCCTCAAGTTGCCTCTAAAATGGTGTGCGCATACTGCTGATGTTGCACTCAATGTTCAGGGCTCTTTTAACTTATTCCAGTCCATCCCAGAGATGTTACAATGCAGAATGACATGAAAAGGAGCTGGATTTCAGTTTCTAATTGTGTACAGACTGTTGGTTTTGATCAGCAGGAGTCATTTATCGCACTTACCTCACTGAACAGTTCTCCTGCCTTTTTAGCTTGCTCAGCATTTAAAGAGCCACTGGTTATCCATCCAACACCTCGCATCCAATTCAAGTCAGACTTGTACTGATTCTGATAAATTTTAGAAAGTAATATTGTATCAAACTTAGAGCGAATTAAAAAGCGTGACATTTTTTGTGACTGGAGAGAGGTTGATAAAACTACCTTGTGATTCACAGTATTTCCTTTCTATATCTACACAGTAAATCAAACTTGAATATTTAGTAGGGACTTCTTCAGGATGACCTTTAGCAGGATGGTTAGCACGAGGTACAAAATGTAATTTTCTGTTCTTTACCCAAGCCAATTTTTTGCCGCAAGAAAGAATATCACCAGGATTCCTAATCTCTTGCCAATTTAGTTATTTTGGTCACTCTGTTTCATTGTACATCTGTACATTGAATTAATCTTACTAACCAAGACACTAACACAAATTGATGACTAAGTTATCGATCCAGAATAACAATGTGTTTTTCTACTAAGGCAGTAAATTTTCTTCCTCCATTTCTGTTTAGTTTTAGTTTTAGTTTTAGAAATACAGCGTGGAAGTAGGCCCTTCAGCCCAACAAGTCCGCACTGACAAGCGATCCCCGCACATTAACACTACCCTACTCACACTCGGAACAATTTAGGTTTATACCAAGTATACAAACCCAAGCCAATTAACCTTCAAACCTGTATGCCTTTGGAGTGTGGGAGAAAACCGAAGATCTCGGAGAAAACCCACGCGCTCACTGGGAGAACATACAAATTCCGTGCAGACAGCACCCGTTATCGGGATCGAACCCGGGTCTCTGGCACTGCAAGTGCTGCAAGGCCGAAATCTACCGCTGCGCTGCCGTGCCGCCCCATTTACTTTATGAAGGAACAATTTTCCAATGTTACATGATTTAGAGCTGTGGTTAATAAGTCATGTGGATGACTTTAAGAATGCTCACAGTATTAATAATGTCTAACACTTTGGAACTGGCTGGGTTCTTGCATTAGTTCTCTTTAATACCTTGGAGTAAATGGTGACAAGGACATGTTGTAAGGCAGAAAACGGACTTTTACTTGGCTTAGAGTTTCCAAATTTGACAACAGTAAAATTGAATAATTGAAAATTTCACATAAACTGATATACTATAACCTTACTTAATTGAATCCATGCTTTTAGCGGGATAATCTTAATGCTGTCAACATTTTAAGGCTGTTACAGCTTTATGTATGTGGTAAGATGACCCAAACAAAGTTATAGATAATTAGGTTAGAACATTAGGGGAGGCCGATTCATCAGAGAAATCAGAGCATGAGGAATACTTACTAAAGGAAAAAAAATGTGGACTTATGGGAACTGCAGAGAAGTCCTCTTTCATTATGTTGCAGTCTTTCTGATCTATATATAGAATCATGCCAATAGTATGACTTTTTCATATTCTCTAACAGATCTATTGTTCAAACTTAGTTGGTTCCTTGGAAAATGTGACTTGTACATATTCAAATACAGTGAAAGTCAAAGATATCAAGTCAGTACTTGCTCCAGTGGCAAACATTCCAAAATCACTATTATCTTACAAGGCATGTTTAAAATGAACTTCAAAAGCAATGTATGTAGAAAGGAACTGCAGGCGCTGGTTTATATCGAAGATAGACACAAAGTGCTGGAATAACTCAGTTGGTCAGGCCGTAACTCTGGAGAAAAAGGTTGGATGATGGTTTGGGTCGAGATCCTTCAGGGTCTGAAGTGGGCTCCCGCCCCAAAAACTCCTCTGAACATTACCTTCCACAAATGCTGCCTGATACACTGAGTCCATCCAGCAGTTTGTTTAATACTTGACCTTCTTGCTTTCCACTGAAGTGACTTCACCTACTGGTACACAGCATGGAACAGGCCCTTCAGCCCATCTCGTGCATGCGAACCAAGAAGTTTTCTTGTGCTAGTCCCATTTGCTTAAATTTGGCCCATATTCTTCTAAACGTTGACGATCCATGTATGTCCAAATGTCTTTTAAACATCGTAAATGTACTCAGCTCTACCACTTCCTCTGGCAGCTCATTCCATTTTATCACTACCCTCTGAAGAAGGGTCTCGACCCAAAGCGTCACCCTTTCCTTCTCTCCAGAGATGCTGCCTGCTCCCGCTGAGTTACTCCAGCTTTTTGTGTCTATCTTCTGAAAATGTTGTCCCTCGGGTCCCCTGTAAATCTTTCCCCTCGCACCTAAAATGTATGCCTTCTATTTTTAGACTTCCCTGGCCTGGGAAAAAAAAGATGGTGACCATCCACCTGATCTATACCCCTAATGATTTTAAATACCTCTGTAAAGGTTATTCCTCAACCTCCTATACTGCAGGGATAAAAAATCTCCAGCCTATGCAGTTTCCCCTTATAATCCAAGCCTCCAGGCCCAGTAACATGCAGCTTTAATCTGCTGCAGCCGTGCAGGGAGATTCCCCACCCACCACACACACACACGTGCAGCAAATGTGTGCTTTGCTCTCAAACTCCAAAGTGGGAGTAAAATCACTAATACTTGCATGTGTAAATGCACACTTGCACACTTGCACACTTGCAGTCTGGCATGCAACTGATCGCTTTTCTCAGCAAGTTACAGCCCAACACATGCGACCTCATGCTAAGGTCTTTTACCAAACCATTGGAATCCAAGAATATCGACTGATCAAAACACTTTCTTCTGCACTATAAAGAACTACATAACCAGGATAAACAGCATGAAATAAAATGAGCAAAGTGTTACTCACATTACTTTGAAGAGCATATACTTTTTTAGCCCATTCGGTTTTCATATCTCCGGGGAGCATGGTGTACTGGTGGTATTGGTGTTTGTAGCCCCTGTCAGTGGCCAGATTCTGCGCCCTTTTTGCATGCACCAGTTCCATCATGTCCATTGTGAGATGGATCTTGGTCTTGGTTGCCCCCGATTGCTTTCTGTACTCCAGATCGCTCTGCAGCTTGGAAGCTTGGATAGAATGGGCCAAATGAGAATCGCCTGCTGCCTCCTTCACTCCGATCAACTTGCCCTTTAGTTTCTCGTATGCCTCCCTGTACTTCAGCTGTTAAAACATTTTGTAAAGAGGTTACTAAGTGACATGCCCTGACTTTATTATCTGCCACGTGTAATGCAGGCATGAGAAATGAATGGCAGATTATGAACTGCCTGCAACGTGTTTTTAAAATGCAATAACAAGGAACTGCAAATGCAGGTTTATACCAATGAAAGGCACAAAATGCTGGAGTAACTCAAAACACTGGAACAGATGGGTATCTAAGCAAATGGTGAAAAACCTTAATGTTGTGCATTTACCAAAAATTGAGATTTTATTTTAGGTATAACCCTCTCACCCTCCCCCCTCCTCTCCCTCCTTCTGTGAAGCAATGTGACAACGCTATCACTTGGAGGGAGAGCTTCTATCAAATTTAAAAGTCTTCCTATTTATTTGTAGTATTTTTCATTTATTGGAATTGAAGGTACAACTCTCCTATCTTAACAAGAACTCTATATTCATGGTGTTTTTCATATTTATTTTTCAGAAAGTCAATTTGTGTTCCACTGGCCTGCAACGATTGAAACCTTCATCTCTCTTACAGAAGACAAATGCCAGCAATGGCTGCCTCGCCATCAGTCTGTCGCTCCCTTCCTTCTTTGTGTTTAAATAGTATGTGTTAAATGTGTGTTTTTAGTGTTCGTTAGCTTGCTTTATGTGGGGGGTGGGGAGGGGGGGAGTTGGGGAAAAACATTTTCTAATCTCTTACCTCGATGGAGATGCGATTTATTTCCGTATCATATCTCCGTCCGCACTGCGGCCTAACATCAAGGAGATGGCGGCCTTTGCTGGAGATCAACCAGGAGCCTACGGGACCTTAACATGGTGGAGCTGGCGATCCCTTTGCCAGGGATCGACCCCGGAGCTCCAACCGTGGGTGCCTACGAGCTTTAACCACAGAGCTCGCGGTCTCTGGTTAGAGACCGATTTCAGGAACTCCAAGCCACAGGAGCTTCGACCGCCCGATGCGGGAGTTTTGATCGTCCCGACGTGGGGACTTCGACCGCCGGCTGCGGGAGCTTCGATCGCCCCAACGCGGGAGCTTTGATCGCCTCAAAGCGGGGGCTTCGATCGCCCTGACTGCGGACGGTGCGACTGCCCCGACCGCGGGAGAATAAAGAGGAAGATGATTGGACTTTTTTCCCTTCCATCACTGTGAGGAATGTGGGGAATCCACTGTGGTGGATGTTTATGTTAACTTTTAAGTAGTTGCGTGCCTTGTAGCTTTTTTTCTCGTATGGCTGTGTGGTAATTCGCATATCACTGTACCTTAATTGGTACACGTGACAATAAAAGACCTTTGAAACCTTTGTTGCTGGATTTCAAGATCTTGGAGTTTTATTGCAGATCTTCTGCAATGTGTATTTTCCAATCTTGCCTTGCCTAATCGAGACAAGTCATTGAGTTATGTAATTCAATCATTTATATCTGCAGATGTTTACTTCAATGAAATGCTTCAGGTGGAAAGATTAATTTTAACAACACCAATCCATTTATATAACAGTTTGAAAGCAGCTCAGTATTCCAAGCACATCACACAAAATATTAATGCCAAGCACAGAGTTATAAGGGGTAAGGGATAACAGGTTTGGTCAAATAAATAGGCTTAAATAGGTTTCAAAAGGAGAACAAAGAAAGGTGAAGAAAGAGAAGGCCTGGTGAGGGGAACAAGCCAGGGTAACAAGAGTAACAGGGAACAAGAGTAAAAGGTAAAGATTTTGGCAGAGAATTCTCAAAATTAGGTCTTTGATATAACTATCAATGGTGGAATAATTAATTTCAGGGATGTGTAATAAGTCCAGAGATATCACAAAAGAACAGTAGGATTGAAAGTGATTATAAAGATATAGGGAGATGAGACCACAGAGGACTTTGAAAACAATGTTTCCCCCTCCCTCTTCCCCCCCCCCCCAACTCCCCCCTAACCCCCCCCCCCCCCCCTCCTCCACCCTTCCCCAACTAAAAGATGGTGTTAACCAGCTCCACGGTTTCCAACAATGTATCCCTCTTGGGCTCACACCTGTCCCTATCTAAAAATCCACCTATCAGGGAACCTCCTTGACTGAGGTCATTTGTGGTGGGCCCGGATTTGCCTTGTTTTCATTGCTTCCAGTTTTTTTCCCCCCTACTCTACCTACTACAATCAGTCTGAAGAAGGGTCCCAACCCAAAACATCATCTATCGTTTTTCTCCAGAGATGCTGCCTGAGCTGCTGTTACTCCAGCATTTTGTATCTGTCTTTAAAAATGGGTCACAGTTTACCAGTACCTCAGTGCAAGTCAGCATACACAGGGATCTTGTGTAAATAGGGCTCTCTGTGAGATTGAACATTGTTAACAGTTTTTAGATGACCTCCAGTTTGTACACAGTAGAATAAAAAAGACACTCCAGGAGTGGGATGGAGCGAGCAAATCTGAAGCTAACAAATATAAGGATGGTACCTGATAAGCTGAGGCTCAAGTGGGGTGGCATAAAGTCATGGAGGTGAAAATAAGTGGTCTCAGAGATGACATGGAACTAACATTGGAAAGAGTTTGATTCAGTTTCAAATTGGATCAGTGGCTGGTGAATGAATATTTGCGATGTTGGACCAAAGATGATGGCTTCCCTCATCCTAATAATAAACTCAGAGAATTTCTGCTCATCCAGTCCTGATAGTCAGACACACAGCCTGACAACTTGGAGGCAGTGAATGGTTCACGAGAGCCAGTGCACACTTTCATAACTACAAAAGAACATTTGAGTTACCTCCTACCTTTAGAAAAGAGATGAGAAGGAATTTCTTTAGTCTGATGGTGGTGAATCTGTTGAATTCATTGCCACAGACGGCTGTGGAGGCCAAGTCATTTGGGTATTTTTAAAGCGGAGATTGACAGATACGATTAGTAAGGGATGCAAGGGTTATCGGGAGAAGACAAGAGAATGGGGTTGAGAAGGAAAGATAGAACAGTGATGATTTAATGACTCGATGGGCCGAATGGCCTACTTCTGCTCCAATGGCATGAACTTATATTGGAGAAATGTGAATCACCTGGAGTGTTACATTAAGTCCCCTATTAAAACAACCCCTTTTTTAAAATTTCAATTAAGTTCATTTTAAATAGTAATATGCACTATCCAGGCAAATAAAGAAAATGAAAGATATTCAGCACAAGAGGTGTTCACATTTGCAAAATTAATGGTGTGTCAAAGTGTTTGGAATATATAACTTACATCACTCGCCAGATCTCTTTTTGCCTTCGCTTCCAGAATGGCTATAGCATCCAAGCGCAGTTCAAAGCTTTTGTCTTTCTCTGCCTCCCAGTGACTCTTGTAGATTTTCTTGATAAAGCGCATATTGTAGAACAGTTTCAGTTAATTGTGCCCTCTGCTAATTAGAGTTTACATCATTCAGGTACAGAAGAGAACCATCAGGTACTCCTCATTCCTGACTAACCCCAGGTAAGTCTTGATTTAAGGTCAGTGGGGAATCTCTACGGGAACTTTCCCAGTTTCCAGCGCTAACACAGGCAGGGGAGCCAAAGTTACGCTGTTTTATTTTGCCCCAGGTTTCTATAGCTCTTCCACCAAAATTAAGTAGATGAACAGAGCCAACAACATGATTTTTTTTCCTCAGTTTTGATTATGCCTTCCTATACAAAATTCAACCTTACAGTGTAAATACAATCACAATTAAATTGGTCAGTTCTGAAATTAAACCAAAACTACATAATTGTCATGAGTTTGATTCTACTTATGTAGAGAGGGAAACACAAGCAGGGTCCATTATGTTTGGACTTTATTTAGCTTATCTATGTAATGAAGTGCTACCTTATTTTTTCCATTTCACTTATCTGCCTGTGCAGTGCACTAGATATGACCAGGCAAGTACTTTTGTTTCAGGGTATAGTACTCCAACATTGCTTTATTTATGCACTGAAATTGCTCAGATTTATATGTTAATTTATACGTTTTTAATTATACCAGTTAATCTGCTGTGGTGTCGCTCACAGAACTGTCAATTTAAAAGCAACTCTTTTTCTTGCTCAGCCTACGAATGTCTCCCAAACTTAAAATTCTTTTAAATTTCCCCATATTTTTCTTTCCGTTTATCTTCCTCCCCTTTGTGACCACTCTCTTTCTCTCTTGCTCTGTCTCTCTCCCTCATGCCACCTTCTCCATGCACACCCCCAACCTGAATACACTGCCATTGCGTTGCTCTATATTTTTGTCCTTTAGTCGCAATTCCCCCAAAGTTTAGTGGGCATGATACTGCTCAGCTCTATGAGCCTGAACATTGCTGCCTTCGGAGGTAGGAGAAGATTGCAGCCATTTCCAGGATGGTCCACGTTCTTCTGTAAGTTCATCCAGGCCCTTCTATGGTTTCCACGTCTGTCTTGCACAAGGTAACTTGTCGCACAATATTCCTTTGGAGCATTGCTTGAGAAAGAAGCTCACATTCCAAGGAACAGTACCATTTAACTAAGGCCTCTTCAAGTAAATCCCAGCCCAGGTCAGGAATCCTGACCCAGGTAAATCCCTTCCAAATGTTCAGTAAACTCACCTGCACCTCTTAGGCCCCCACCACCCTCTGTGTTTTACCAACGTAAACTTTGGATTACCACTCCTGCCCCACTGGCCCTGACCTCCTTAGGATCTTGGACATTTGTGAGACTTTAGCAGCACGCCGATTACCAAGATTGCTTAACAATTGCAATTTCAACCTGTCACTTAAGCAATGACAAAGAGTTTCTTGACCCCCGTTTCTTTGTTACTTCAGATTATAGTATGTAAATAACCTATTTTGTTTGTGAACTTCTATACCGTGGAATAGCAACATCTTTACCGGAACCAACCCAATCAGCACAGTGGTAATAGACTGAGATAGCATTACAAATTATATTAAAAACTAATTATTCCTCTAATGTCCTCCAAGAATGGAAACGTATTCATGCTGGTCTGTGACTCCAACCCTATATCCCACAGGTTACTGCAAATAGCTTCTGAAGTGACCAGAAAACTAGTGCACTACAAGGCCAGTACATTCCAAGAACAACTATGATTAAGCACAAAATTAAACCAGACTAAATATACCCGAGTCTTAAGGACAAATAATAACATATTTCCACCAGAAGGAAGCAGGATTCCATGTACCTAAGTTGCTCACCAGGACTCAAGCCACCTGAATAGCAAACCATTGCAGTCTTCTTTGGAGGGGTGGGTAGGGGACGGCACAATGGTGCAGCAGTAGACTTACTGCCTTACAGCACCTGAGACCCAGGTTCGATCCTGTGCTGTCTGTGCGGAGTTTGTACGTTCTCCCCGTGACCACGTGGGTTTTCTCCGGGTGATACGATTTCCTCCCACACTCCAAAGACATACAGGTTTGTAGGTTAATTGGCGTTGGTAAAATTGTAAAAATTGTCCCTGGTGTGTAGGATAGTGTTAGTGCAAGGGGATTGCTGGTCGGCGCTGACTCCGTGGGCCAAAGGGCATGCTTCCGCGCTGTAACTATAAAACTAAAACAATTGATCAAATGCTAAATCATCTGCACTTTATAATTTCAGCTTTGTAAATAATTAGTTACTTACATCACTTAAGTATTGAGCATTTGCCTTGGCTTGCATGAACAATGGCTCATCTTTGCAGATGCTGTACTGATGAAGACTCTGTTCACCCGTTGCTTTGTACATTAGCTGCATAACGTGGAAGAGCAAAAATGGTCTTAAATAAATTGCCATGTAACCTTTGCCAATGCCAATGCAATAATTTTATGCCAATCTTTTTTAACATGCTTGCACCATTTTCTGTTTTAATTTCAGATATCAGCATCTGCAGGGTTTTTTTAAATTTCCATCTGGCATGTTTCCATTATATGCCCACATTGACTGGGACTAAGTACATTCAAGATTGCAGCTTTTAAAAATCCGAATATTAAAAGATACTAAATCTATACATAACTGCCCATGCATGCTTGATGGTCAGTAAAGTGGCATGAACACTGAAAATTAAATACACTCACAGAATTTAGAAACAAGGAACAGCAGATGTTAGTTTACAAAAAAGACACAGAATGTTGGACTAACACATCGGGTCAGGTAATATCTTTGCTGAATAGGGATAGTGACATTTCAGGTCGGAAGACTCCTCAAGTCTGAAGAAGAGTCCCCGACCCAAAACGTCACCTACCCATGTTCTCCAGAGATGTTGCCTGGCCCACTGAATTACTCCAGCACTTTGTCTTTTTTTATTCATAGAAATTGTTTGACTATTGTTTGCCATCATCCTCTTTTGAACCACCAGCAGGTGCCAGGTGGTCCAACGTTAGAAGCGCTTTGTCTACCTCCTTTGTGTCAATGACGACTTCAATTTAGGAAAAGCAAAATTGCAAAAACCTAAGGAGACATGAAATGCGAGAAACCTGCAGAGTCCTGGTTTTATAAACACCTTTACCTATTCCTTTTTATCACAGTCAGCAATGCTGTGGCAAGCTATTTTTGCATTAGCAAACTGGTGGAGCTAACTAGATTCAGAACTGAAAGAGTTCAGTTATAAGCACCTGGTTGCTTGAACAAAATTTATGTATGAAGCTATGAAAAACAATAGGAATAAAAACAACAACAAAAATTCAGAAACTTTTAGATGTTTGGAAGTAAACACTCAAAACTTTTTCTTCCAAACTTTGCCTGTTTGATCAGCTTTGATTGTGTCAGTGGCATCCATCACTCTTTGAAATACAGCGTTTTTTCATAAATGATCTCTCTCTGCCTATGCAGTACTCACTTCACTTTGCAAATCTTGGCTCCTCTTGGCGTGAATAATCTGTGGAGTGTCTGCCACACTTGTGAATTTTAACGCATCAACTCTCTGTCTGTATTTTTTCTGCAAGTTAAAAGAGTACACAATTTATTGTCAGACAATAGGGAACTTACTTTAGAAAGCAAAACATAATGGAATGTGCATGATTCTAGTCAAATGCATGTGAGTGTTCAGTGTTAAAATAATATTAAATCAGTTAATGATGATCCCATTCTCTTTCAGTCTTTTGTTGTCAAATAAAGTGAAGTTGTGATAATTGTCATATCGCAAGTACGCTGAGGTACAGGTACAATAAAATTCTTATTTCCAGCAGCATCACAGGCACATAGACTCATACAAAGAACAGAAATGCAATTTACACATAAATTTCACAACATAGTGTGCATTTTTGGTTTATTGCGTGCAGTTTCAGTCTATTATGTGCAGTTGTGGTCTCCCAATTTGAGGAAGGACATCCTTGTAATTGAGGCAGTGCAGCGTAGGTTCACGGGGTTAATCCCTGGGATGGCAGGACTGCCATATGAGGGAAGATTGGAAAGGCTGGGCTTGTATTCACTGGAATTTAGGATGAGAGGGGATCTTATTGAAATTGTAGAAGGACTGGACAAGCTAGATGCAGGAAAAATGTTCCCAATGTTGGGGGAGTCCAGAACCAGGGGCCACAGTCTACGAATAAAGGGGAGGCTATTTAAAACAGAGATGAGAAAAAACTTTTTTACCCAGAGAGTTGTGAATTTGTGGAATTCTCTGCCACAAAAGGCAGTAGAGGCCAATTCACTGGATGAATTTAAAAGAGAGTTAGATAGAGTTCTAGGGGCTAGCTGAATCAAGGGATATGGGGAGAAGGCAGGCACGGGTTACTGATTGTTGATGATCAGCCATGATCACAATGAATGGCGGTGCTGGCTCTAAGGGCCAAATGGCCTCCTCCTGCACCTATTTTCTATGTTTCTATGTTTCTAAATTCTTCAAAACAATAAAAAGAAAAAGACTGCAAATATCAAGACATTAATGCAAAATACAATTAGAAAACAAGTCCAAAATAGTGTTGAAGTCCAAAATTTGGAAGGCCAGAGATATTGGCAATCGTTAATTTTTATCGAGTATCATTGGATTGAAATTAAAGGAATATCCAGTTTGCAAAGAAGGAAATTCCGAGCTCGTCTGGCCATTCTGTAATACACACATATGCATAGAGTGTGGTGCAATTCCTTTACCATCGCCAACAATCCTATGATAACTTGTGTCGTAGAACAGGATATTATAAACCAGTAAAACTGCAATGAAAAGATGCAAGCAGACAAAAAAATCCCAACTGACTTCAGAAGCATGGTTAAAAGATGGAATTCAGAGCAAACAGTAGGGGCAGCGAATTAAAGTAATGGTGGTGAAAGTGAGGGGATTAGGAGGTTAACTCAAGAGTCTGAGGAATTCACAGCTATGTTCTGAACAGCAGGTTAATCTGGCAGCAGATCTGCCACATTCCTTTTCCAGCGTTCTCCTAACGCAAATCTTCTGGCCCACAGTCATAACAAGATTGGTGGATGATTGTTAAAGGACGCAGTCTTGCTGATATTAAACAGAGATGAGAAAATGTTAAATCAAACTATCAGACCAAGTGTCAGGTTAAGGTGCAGCCAACCACAACATAAATCTAGCCACTAACTTCAATATTAATAGCTTCACTGCGGTTATTGTGTAGCTGGAACTACAAATCTCTCAGTTTTCCTTAGAAAGGAAAAGTGTTCATAATTCTCTAAGATAAAAGTGAAATCTTGATCATGAAAATATGTTCTCTCATTCTAGGTAACAGTATTTTTTGTATTTTCAGTCCAAGCCGACAGAATGTAGAATGTTATCTTTCAGAAATAATTCCAATATATTCTTGATAAAACCCATGTTCATGAACTCTTCACAAATAAAACGCCAAATGTAATCAGACCTCTGTTCAAAAACAAGTCTAAACAGGGAATGACTAATGCAAATGGATTAGTCTCGAAAAAATCCAGGCTGGGTATCAGTCCAGATGCTGATATAATTAGGAATCTAGCAACTTATTATGGTTTTAAATACGCTCTTATAAGTAACAATGTAGGTATTCACATGTAGAAATGTTTCAAGAACTCCTGATCTGAGAATATACAGACATCAGCGGCCAAATCTGTGTTTAAAAAAGTGCTTGTGGAATGATTTAATGGGATCATATCTATTCATCTTAATAAAAACTCCTCCTGAAACATACTGCTTCAAAACCTGACAGTGACAGAGTTTCTGGTTATGTTTTGTTACTTTATATGATCACCTTGATTATATTTCCTACAATTTTTGAACGACCTACTAAGCCTGATTTAGAGTCTAGTGGTAAATTAAAATATACTCCTATACTGTATTGCAGTTTCATCCCGTGTAATTTAATTCACATAATATCTTACTCTATTTTAAATTTATTAAGTTCATTAATATCAGCCACAAATATCCCCATACTACACGGGCACTTAACATTAATTCAGACAAACCTTCCTCTATGGGTTCTAAAAGGGACTTATGTCAACTTGCTGGCAATTCAAGTGTTGCCAACAAGTGGCCCCAACTCATGCACGCCCCCAAGGTGACCTTAGGCTGACCAACATATCTGTGTCAGATGTACTTATTGCTCCCAAATTAATATTTTGTGAATATATCATGCCAAGATTATACACTGTATCAGTAGATAATCAATGTAAACTAAGCTTGTTTGCTCTGACACTTTAATGATGTTGTTATCATCTATTTAATAGATTTTATTTTTTCTCTTCTCCACAAAATGAGTAGGAAAGAATGTTAGGACATTTTATGTCAAAATGTTATACATGATTATAAACGGTATTTTCAGATATAGAGTCATGGAGCTGTACAGAATGGAAACAGGCCTTTCGGCTCAACGTATCCATGCCAACCAAGTTGCACAACTCATCTAACCCCACTTGCCTGTGCCTGGCCCATATCCCTCCAAACCTTTCCTATCCATGTAGCTGTCCAAGTCTTTTAAATGTTGTAATTATATCCACTTCTACCACTTCCTCTGGCAGCTCGTTCCATATACATACCACCTTATGCATGAGAAAGTTGCCCTTCCAGTCCCTTTTAGATTTTTCGTCCCTCCCCTTAAACCCACGCCGTCTAGTTCTAGATTCCTTTGTCCTGGAGGGAAAAACTGTAGCTATACACCTTAGCTATGTCCTTCATGATTTTATAAATCTCTTCAAGATCATTCCTCAGTCTTCAACAGTCCATGGACAAAAGGCCCAGCCTATCCATCCTCCCCAATTAAATCAAATCTTCTGGACTCGGCAACTTCCTTGCAAATCTCCTCTGCAACCTATAACAGGAAGACCACAGTTGTACACTGCACTCCAAATAAAGCTTAACCAATGTATTTTACAGGTGACACATGACATTGCAACTACTGGCCGATGAAGGCAAGCCTGCCAAATGCCTTCTTCACCACCCTGTCTATCTGTGGCACTACGTTCATGGACCTATGTACCTGCACCCCTTGGTCTTTCTGTTCGCATCACCACCCAGGGCCCTGCCATTTACTGTGTATGTTCTGCCCTGGTTTGACTGACCAAAGTGTAATGCCTTGCATTTACCTGAATTAAACTCCAATTGCCACCCCTCGACCCATTGGCTCAGTTGATCAAAATTCCATTGTACTCTTGGAAAACATTCAAGTTCACATTTTAATGTTTGAAAGAGTCATGGAGTCATGGATTCATAAAGTACAGAAGCAGGCCCTTCACCCCAACTCATCCATGCCACCAAGATGACCTTAGGCTGACCAATGTAACTGTGTCAGTTGTACTTATTGCTCCCAAATTAATATTTTGTAAATATCTCATGCCAAGATTATCCACTGCATCAACGGTTCCCAACTTTCTGAATGGAAAATCTTGCTTGTTCACACTGGGTAAAATATACACCCCTCACAAATATCTGATGATGTTACGGGCCAGTCAAGAGTTGAGGCAGTCCCAGGATTGCTGGCAGCCCTACAACTGGGACAGTGTCACCCGAGTATCTTTTTTTTTAAATTTACTGACTCTTCTTGTGAACTTTCTGATGAAATTACAACAATGTTATTAAAGTCTCATGGATTTCCCCACCAACTCCCCTTCTCCTCCCATGCCCACTGGTATTTTTTGGAAGTCCTGCTGAAAAGAGTGACCTACCGGGGCTAAGAATCGAGTCACTGCCTAGAATTTACTGGCAATCAGTTGCTCCCACTAATTCGAAGTCACATAAAAACATTCATGCCTTGTGAAGAATGGCCCATCGTTGGCTAACTCAGAAATGGGATGAATTGCGAATTAAATCTTGGCTCGATGCATATTTGTGTTCTCACTAACCATTAGTTTATTAAAGGTTTCAAAACTCCTATGGTATATTAATTAACTATTGGTGAAAATTATTCTGTCCAAACCAGTGCCATACAATGCATTTTATATATAATTAGGAATCTAGAAACTTTTTATTGTCTTACATACGATCTTATAACCAATGATGTCGGTATTCGTGTGACGAAACTCACTCTGGGCAGTGAGTTTGCTCACCTCACTCAGAATATCCCCTGCTCTCCTCGCCTGCTCCATATCCAGGCTTCTATCCGCATCCCATCCCACTCCTTTCATCCAGGTCAGATCAGCTCTGTACTTATTCTGAAGTTAAAAAAAATTAAAAAGCAAATCACCTTCGTTGACAACTGAAATAGTGTTGGTTGAGATAAAGACATGTCATTGCATAAACACACGATCCCATGTTTACCTTCAAACTATTGTGAGGTCTCTCTCTTTCTCACACACGACTGAAAGCTAGTTTCCCAAAACATTTATTCAGGATGCATGCACTCCCTGGTATAGGACTGCCACCTACAGCCCATTATTTGATGTTGTCTGATCGGCACTGAGTTAACTCATCCCGACAACAATAAAGGCAGAGCATGTGCACTCAGCAACCTCACAAATGCATGGTTTCTAATTCTTAATTGCTTTCCTCTGACCCTTGCTGGTAAGCGGACGTGGTGCAGTCTAAAGCCTCCACCGTCAGCATCTTGACAACACTCGCAGTTTTTCATGCATGAAAGTGGCCAGTCAATTGTAGTGACACAACCAATGCTGGAACAATGTCCAGCTTCAGAGAAGGCAGGAAGGGACACTGCAGGAAACTACATTTATTTATCTGGATACTCACAGCAATGTTCTACAAATAGCCTGTCCATCTCAATACAAATAAATATTTTTTTTTAGGTTTTCATGCAGTCTTATAGCAGATGTTAATTAATGCTTTAGTCAAGAGGTACAGAAGTTTGAAAACGCATGCCTCCAGATTCAAGGACAGTGTCTTCAGTTATCGGATAACTGAACTGAAGCTGATATCATCAGCTTGTGTGTGGTCCTGACCCCACCCCCGTCTACCTCATTGGAGACCTTTAAACTATCTTTAATAGTACTTTATCTTGCACTAAATGTTGTACCCTTTATTCTTTTCTGTGCACTCTGGGCTGCTTGATTGTAATCATGTATAGTCTTTTCGCTGACTGGATAGCACACAAACTACAGCTTTTCACTGTACCTCGGTGCAAGTGACAATAATGAACTAAAATAAACTAGATATAAGATAGACACAAAATGCTGGAGTAACTCAGCAGGACAGGCAGCATTTCTGGAGAGAAGGAATGGGTGACATTTCGGGTCGAGACCCTTCTTCAAACTAAATATAATTTTGTCCCTTCTTTCAGAGAAGGCATTATTTTTCTACCATAGTAGTCTCACCTCACTCTGCAGCCCATAGGCTTTCTTTGCCCATTTCAGCTTCATGTCTTCGGGCAGTAGTGTGTAGTCATGGAGCCTCTTCCTATACTCCAAATCACTAGCCAAAGCCTGGGCTTTCTTGGCATGCTTCAGATTCACCATGTCCAGTGGTAGATGGAACTTATCACTTGACTCGACGAAGTTCTTCTTATACTCTACCTATTTTGAGTAAGAAGAATTAGCAGAATGAACTAACGCAAAAAAATCCATTAGCACAAAAAACAACGTGAGTGAAAGCACTGTGTTTAGTTTAATTTAGTTTAGAGATGCAGCATTGGAAACAAGCCGTTTAGCCCACCGAGTCCACCACACTGACCATTGGTCACCTGCACACTAGTTTCATGTTATCCCAATTCCTCATCCTACACTCTAGACGCAATTTACAAAAGCCAATTAACCTGCAAAACTGCACATCTTTGGAGTGTGGGAGGAAACTAGAGCACCCGGAAAAACCCCACGCTGTCACAGGGAGAATGTGCAAACTACGAACAGACAGCACCCATAGTCAAGATCGAACCTGGGTCTCTGGTGCTGTGAGGCAGCAGCTCTACTGCTGTGCCACTGTGTTGTAAAAGGTTTGGCCTGAAATTTGAAAGGTACCAGTTTAGGTGCATCAGTCAACCTGCAGTGGGCCATTGACACTTTTTTACTGGGAATGGTGGGGTGGGGGGGATGGGAATGTGGGGAATAAATTGATAGTCAGCTAAATTGATAGGTAGGTGTTTGCAAAGGTTTATAATGAATACACACAAAGGTGGAATGAATTTCTACACCTTAACAGTTTTGCAGAAATGTATGAAATTTGTAGGTGTATACTTTTCAAGGTTACAAATTAAAAATGCATTACTAACCAATGTAACAAACTATTCATCACAGTGCAAATTTTACTTCAATCTTTTAAATGAAAATCCTGCTTTAACAATCGTAGATCATAAGCATGATGCAATGTCAGTTTGAAGGAAAATTCAGCTCTTCGATAACTGATGTGTTAATCCATTATGATTTTAAATTGCATATTGAACTGAGGTAAATAATGGGATTTTGATTTTTCTTATCTAATGTACCTCACTGCTCATCTTGGAAACCCGCAGAGAATGCAGAGTCTTCAAATCATACACGTTGCTTCTCATTGCTTTGCCCTTGCTTTTCTCATATGCTTCTTTGTATTTTATCTTTCAGACAACAGGGGAAAAAAAAAATTAAATTAAACATGTAGCAGTTGCCTGACGATAAAGAGTTGAAATAAACGAGTTAAACACTTTCTCAATCTAGTGGGGATAGAAATGACCGTTTGCCTTCATGTGGTGTCCAAATAGAAGCCGCACGAGCAAGGCAACAGCCTGTTTATTTAAAGCATGTTAAAGTAGCGGGGAGGGAAATGTCAGGCAGTCATTAAATGTTGAATGTTAATATCAAAGTCACTTCACGGCTACAAATACTTTGCCATCCTGTGGTGTACTATGTGCAAGTTGCTTGGTCCAAAATGCTTGCAAAATTTACCCAAAAAAAGAACAATCCAATTTGTTAAAGTCATGGATAAGGCAAAACATAACGAGTCACTTCACGAGGGGCAAAAGGTGGTGTGAGTGCAGGTATGTGATGTCGGTAAAATGAACAAATAACCAAAGAAAAGGAGCTACCAAAGCCTTGATTAAGAGTGCCATAAAGAAAGGAGGGGAGGGAAGGGGAGGGAAGGGGATGGGAGGGGAGGGGAGGTAAGCTAGGAAGGCATTCATAGACGGACCAAAGATGAGGCAAAGGAAATAGAGAGATGCCCCACATGTGAATCAGGGCATTGCAGTGTTGGATGAAGCCACAGACATAAATCTGAGCCAGCAGAGGACTGAGTTACAGATAGTTGAGTGGACATAGTACAAGTTGCAGATTCTGTAATGATGTGAAGTTTGCGCAGCTTGGAAGGAGAAAGACCAACTAGGACAGCATTGGAATAACTGGATGGGGAGTGCTCCAGTACTTTCAACATGGTTACCGGACTTTGGACTATGGGCTGTTTTTTTTTCTTTATAAAAGGTGGCAAAATATGGCGACTGTACATTTGTGGTTGTGCAAAGGAGATTCACAGTGCTGTGCATACGTGACAATAAAGAACCATTGAACCATTCAACTGTTCCATGATTTACAAAAGGAACAATTTCCTGCCTAAAATTTCTTGAAGTAAGATTTCAGAATTCTGATTCCAATCCAGTGCATTTCTCTGCACTGAGAATGGTGAGCAATTTGTTGTCGTAAAAATAAAGTAAAGTATTCATAAAATTAACTCACACAGCCCCAAAAAAGGTCAATGTTTTTACAGCAAAATGAGGAATCATGGTTGTCAAATTGAGGATCAAATGAGGGTTTCAGCAGCAGATGCACTGAGATTAGGATGAAAATGGTCAGTATTGGAGAGGGGTTGTTGGGCTAACATTGTGAGGAAGATGATATAGGGGTGGCAACACAAGGCCTGAGAGAAACCCTCAGTAATGCATAAACCCCTCGAGCTTGTTCTATGACTCAAGCAAATCTTAGTTGCTTTGTTCCTTGACTCCATTTACTCAACCCTACTTCACATACTTTGATATCCCTGCCTAGCAAAGGAAAAAATTGGCTTTTATAGTCACCATGATCATGATTAAGCCACCATCCACAGCCTTTTGGAAAGTTGATTCCAGATTTCTAACATTTGCATGTAAAAATACTTCTTTAGACGTTTTAAAATTGAACTTCCTTGTAAGATGGCCTATCAGCAAAACAATTTTCTCTGTATCTATCCTGTCATAACTTTTATCATCTTAGATGCTCTGGTTAGATCATGCTTCAACTCTTTGAACTCAGAAAGAAATCACCACCTTTGTATCTATTGAGCAAAATATTCCATTGCGAGTAACTCAGTGGGCCAGGCAGCATCTCTGGAGAGAAGAATGGGTGGCGTTTTGGGTCGAGACCCTTCTTCAGACTGAAGGGTCTCCCATTCCTTCTCTCCAGAGATGTTGCCTGACCCGCTGAGTTACTCCAGCATTTTGTGTCTACCTTCGATTTACACCAGCATCTGCAGTTCTTTCCTATATGAAATAAGTCTTTGTCTAAGGATCTTTGACAATTTTTTTCACAAGACCATAAATGTGTTTTGCTCTAACAATTCTTTCCCAAAACACGTTCCCACGTTCTGTGAGCAAGATCACGAGATCTTTTTGCCGATCAGTAAATAATTTTCAACATTCAATATCAGTTCACCCTACCATACAGGGAATAAATAATCACCATTATCCGTGAAAATGGCTTTATTAAGGGAAAACTGTAAAGAAAGATTGCATCAACTTACATCACTTGCCAAATTCCCAGAGGTTTTAGCAGCTAAGAGAGCTATCGAATCCAGGTTCACTTGAAAACCTTTACCTTTATTCTTTTCCCAGAGCTCCCTGTATTTGACCTGAGAACAGAGAGGGGTTTTTTTCAAATTATATACGAGGTATGTTTACGCATTTGAAAATACCTAAATGATATATGCCAAAAATAGTCAAAGATATCACGGGCATCTCTCACAGATGGAAGGATGCCAAACACCATTCAAAGATTTGGGGCAATGATGGGCAAACTGCAGAACAATGGTGCAAGAACAGTGAGCTTGTTTGACTAATGCAGCTCTTTCAAATGGTCAGCAGGGCCATGAGAGGCCGAATGGCTTCCTGTGCTATACGAGCCCATAGATTAAAATGTGGTTTCCTCTAGCTGGAGAGCCTAGAGTTGAGAATAGACACAAAGTGCTGGAGTAACTCAGCGGGACAGGCAGCTTCTCTGGAGAAAAAGGATGGGTGGCATTTCGGGTCGGAACCCTTTTTGAGGACAGAGAGATGAGTTGATATGAGTTACACATTGAGCGAACATTTGGAATTTTTAGCAAAGGACGCAATGTAACTCGGCAGGTTTGGCAGCATCTTTGGAGAACATGAATAGGACATTTGGGTTGGGTCCTTTCTACAGAATGATTGTGGGGGAGCGGGAGGGGGGGGTTGTATGTGGAAAGAAAGCTGGAAGGGAGAAGCAGGAGAACGTTTGGCAGATAAAAGCTGGTTTACAAGCCCCTCTTTGTATAGAAACTGATTGTACGTTCTATAAATAAACTGAGTGCACGTCTGATAGTAAAAAATACTTAATATAGTGCCTCAAACTCAGAATGTTTCAAATAGTTTACAACACATGAAATACAGGTGCACCACTGATTTTCTGGCACCCTTGGTTCCTGGGCCTTGCTAGATGGTCTGTTTTGCTGGACAACAGATGTCACGGCCTCCGAGAGGAGTCGAACGGTACTGGGGTGGTCCACCCTGGCCATCAGCGGGCCATTATACCAGCCCGCAATGTTGGCCTTGGAAGTCGACTCCGGTCGGGCCGGAGTTCCAGAGCCCCGTCTGCAGGGGGCAACTTCGACCCGCCAATCGGCCATGAAATCGGCCATGAGGTCGATAACAGATGCCTCACCCGGTCTAGGTGCTACATTTTCAGGGAAACTTCCAGGGGGGGATTTCAAGTGCACTCTCATAATTTTATCCAGATTAAAGGAGGTGCTGGACCACTAGTTGCCTGAAAATTAGTGGTGGACCTGTACCTCTGAAGTGTCAGTGCTGTAACTTAGGCTATATAGGAACAACTTGGAGCAAAACAAGCTTCCGCAAACAGCAAAGTGAGTATAGTGAAATATCCTAATTTAATGTCTTTGGTTGAGGGATAAATATGGTCTGTAATACAGGAGAGAATTCCGTTAATATTCTTCAAGAACTGTCATGAGATTTTTTTTAAATCTGCCATCTGAAAGAATGTACGAGTTTAACATCACATGGAAAAGAATGCTGATGGGGATCTGAATATCAGCCCACCCAATACTGGGGTTTAGTTGAAGTGTTAATGCTGACCCACAATTGGTACTGAATTGTCAGTTTGGTGCATTTTGAAACTATACAGGTGTTAGAGGTTATGGGGAGAAGGCAGGAGAATGGGGTTAGGAGGGAGAGATAGATCAGCCATGATTAAATGGTGGAGTAGACCTGCTGGGCCGAATGGCCTAATTCTACTCCTATTCCATATGACCTTCTATAAATTCACAACCATCATCACTTGAGTCAATATATTGTTCTTGCACTCCATCCTATCTTTCTACTTTCCTTTTGGTCCCTCCGCAACTCCTCCCTTATTCAGCAACCCAAAATTTGGTCCATTTCAAACTATCGGCAGCTCTTTGCTGCGGAGACTGCAATTGCTGCGAATTCCAGCTTTGCCTGTTTTTAACCACAGAAGGAGTCGGCCAGAGCACTGACTGAGTGACTCCTCTGATACAAACATAAATAGAATCAAGGAATTATTAAATAACAAAAGGAGATTATTTAGCCAATTTGTTCTAAGCTAGTTTTTTCACAAGGGAAAAACAGTTAACCCTATTCCCCGCAGTTCGACAAGTTTTTCCCTTTCATGTAGTTTTCTATTTTATTTTGAAAGCTGTTAATTCAACCTGCTTCCACCATGCTTTCATATACGTTTGTGAAAAAGATGTTCCTTATGTCACATTCATTTCTTTAGCTATTCACAGTAAGTCCATGCCCTCTGGTTTTCAAGATTTCCAGCACAAGAAATAGTCTCCCTTTGTTCATTTTTTCACTTCACATTGTATCCGAATATAACATTTCCACTCTTCGTGCTTTTTAACCAAAATGTTTCACTTTCCCGATGTCTATAATCTCACAGCAAGACTACTTAAATCTTTTTGCAATTAAAACAGACATACGAGTAAAAGAAATGAATTATTAAGTCCAATAAGTCCAAAAAGATTCATCCAAGTGTGTACCAACAAGCGTCAACACATGGACTGGTGCGAAAGTAACTTTAATAAATTAATCTGTAAACTCTCTTTGACTGAAGTAAACTTAGGAAACGAGTGATTAAGTGAGTTGTGTTAATACTGCAGATCAGTCAAGGATCAGTAAATGTCAAATTGCTATTTATATGGGATAATACTGCCATCTTCTGGCTTCCATTTAGTAGTACAGTGTGAAAAATCAAATTCGAGTAACAGTGATTCAAAAGCAAAAAAACTGAACCCGCTGGAAATCTGAAATAAAAATAACAGACCCTGGAATTACTCAATGGGTCAGGCAGCATCTGTGGAGACAGCATTAAAATTACCCCAGGACGTTATTTTCCCTCCACTGAAGCCGTTTGACCTCTTAAGAATTTCTTGCAATCTTTCTGCAAACATTTCTAGACCTATTAAGATTTCCAGTCAAATGTTATTTTAGAGAATAACATCAGTTTACCGTGACACTGGATTTCCTCTTTATGCATGCAGATTTGGCTCCAAATCTTTTCATTCATCCCAGGGTAGACACAAAAAGTAACTCAGCGGGACAGGCAGCATTTCAGGAGAGAAGGGATGGGTGACGTTTCGGCTCAAGACCCTTTTTCAGACCAGTCTGAAGAAGGGTCTCGACCCAAAACATCACCCATTCCTTCTCTCCAGAGATACTGCCTGTCCCGCTGAGTTACTCCAGCTTTTTGTGTCTATCTTCAGTTTTAAACAGCATCTGCAGTTCCTTCCTACACATTCATCCCAGGGGCTAGAGTCCAACATTAATGAGATCAGAATGGGAAGGGTGATGATGTACAGTATACACCTTATCCCAGCAATACCATGGGAAATGAATAACGTGGGGCCCAAGGAAGACTGGGAATTCTGGTTATCCCCCCCAATCTCTGTCACAGGCCCAAGCTGCTGCACTTGCTACTGGACACTGCTCCCTTCATTACCTCCCTCCACTGTGTTGCAGATGGACTGTTGCCACCTCATTCTTTCAGAATGTTCAGGGCCAATGCATGCTAAAGGTAGTCCAGCCACATTGAAGTCACTTGCTGCTCCTGGATGGTTCAATCAGTAACTGGTCATATGTGCAAGATTGCAAGCTGACCCCTCTAGTGATCTTACTTCAACTAAACCCCACTCTGTTCCTACTATCCATACAGATGTTAATCAGAATTTTGAATTTGTATTTTGTAAATAGTCGAACGTTATAAAATCATATTTGTTCATTTTAAGATTTTAAGATTTTAAGATTAACACATCTGTTACACATGTTACACACCACAAATACAGATCTCATTCAAATCCAATCGATGTATAAATGTTTATACAGATATATAATATACAAATGTATGTACTTCTTCAGTCTGAAGAAGGGTCTCGACCCGAAACGTCACCCATTCCTTCTCTCCCGAGATGCTGCCCGACCTGCTGAGTTACTCCAGTATTTTGTGAATAATATAATATACAAATGTATGTACATCCTTATAAGATGTGCACATACATCAATATATTATACATCTATATATTAGATAGATTATATAGATGTATAAATGTTAAAGGCACTTCGAAATTAACAAATCTAATTTTACATCTTTTGCCTGTAGTTATAAAACACAACTTCAACAGTTAATCAAAGCTTATCAATCAGATTTATGATTACATTAATAAATCCATTTTGTAAAATGAGGTACTAAGTTGCAATGTAGAATAAGAAGTGTGGAATAATAAGCAAGCATTGGTACTCACATCACTATAGAGATCAGCATTAGCCTTGGCCTTAACTAATTGCGGCACTTCAAGAGGCAATGTGTACTGGGATTTGGTTTTTTCATACTGCGCTCGATAATTCAACTGTAAAGAACAGAAACCGAGGCTCAATTGTGTTAACTAAGACTCATGGGGAACAAAGCAAGTTAAACATATCTGCAGTCCCTAACTGACAATGATAGCAGTAAATTGTCTCTTTATGGATTTTTCCTGCTGAGAAGAGATGGAACGAAAAAATGTAATCTGCATTTACCATTAATTCCCCAATGTCTAAAAATATTCCATTAAAATGAATATTTTCAAAACACTTGTTTTCATTTTTTTTAAACAATTGCTTTAAAAATATGTCTGCAGAATGGTCCCAACACAAAATGTCCCCTCTCTATGTTCTCCAGAAATACTGCCTGACCCATAGAAACATAGAAAATAGTTGCAGGAGGCCATTTGACCCTTTGAGCCAGCACCGCCATTCAATGTGATCATGGATGATCATCTACAATCAGTAACCAGTGCCTGCCTTCTCCCCATATCCCTTGATTCCACTAGCCCCTAGAGCTCTATCTAACTCTTTTAAATTCATCCAGTGAATTGGTCTCCACTGCCTTCTGTGGCAGAGAATTGCACAAATTCATAACTCTCTGGGTGAAAAAGTTTCTTCTCACCTCTGTTTTAAATGGCCTCCCCTTTATTCTTAGACTGTGTCCCCTGGTTCTGGAATCCAATGAATTACTCCAGCACTTTGTGTCCTTTAATGGTTATTTTCACCATTGCTAACATTTCACCAAGTAATTCATCCCTTATTCAAGTATTAATTTGGGAAATTTTCATTAGCTTACATTACTTATCTGCTGTGCATTAGTCTTTGCTCGAACTAACTCAGGAGTGTCCGTTACTGATGTATATTTTAGTTTATCCACGTGTTGCCTGTAGTACATCTGGAACCACACAGAACAGTACAAAGATATAGAAAGACGAGTAAAAAAATCCCATGTACTATACAGGTTATATATTTTTTTTTAATTTACGAGCATTTAGAATTTATAAACACACTCCATAACCAGAACATTTGTCTTGAAACTTCAAACACTTGGATCATAGAAGTTTATGATATAGAATAAGTAATTTGTTCCATTGGCCAGAGGAAATGGTATTCACTTATTCTTTGTCTCTTCATCTAGTGTCTGTACATTTATCAGTTTCAAACACTAGTCCATTTCTTTAAACTCCAATTGGTAAATTTGCTTCCCCTGTTGTTCTGGTTCCTTAATTTGCATCCTAAAAATCCTCTAGATATAAATATCATTCAATCTCTTCATTCTCTTGATATTAATCTTAAATTTTGCTGTAATTATTGACTCGCCGATCTGTGGGAAAGATATAAATTAATTTGTTCAGAGAATCCTCTATGATTCCTCTTAACCTTCCTCATAAAAATAAAAAAAGGTTGTTCCTCTGTTCTCTGCTTAACAAAGGTCTCTCATGCCTGTTTTCATATTAGTGTCTACTCACTACCTATTCCATGACGTTAACATCCTTCCTAGCCTTGAATAGATATTCTTTGACGCTGATAGTAATTTAACAAAATATATATATAAATTTAACATTGCCTCTTTGCTTCAATGCTGTGACATTTTGATTTACTATTTCAATATATTATGTCCATACAGCTTTATCAACATCCTGCCATTTGCAATACATCCTTATCAGTATTCTGATAAAAGGTTTACAAAAACATTTTTTTTTTTTACCTCCCTGTTATTTTGAACCAGTGATGACAAATAATTTGACAAGGAATCTGGATGGGCTGCAGCCCATTATGACGTCAAATTAACAAGGTGACCCTGCAATCGTCAGCCTCGTCTGTTTAAAAGTTAAGAGCCTTCCAGGCAATGAAATATACTTTCTATTGCAACATCACCCCACTCACTGAATTAATCCCATACAGGTTAATCCATTCCTGTAGTTTAGTATTGATTACTAAACAGGTAGCATCCTGATACAAAATATTTCAGAAAACGTTCTCTAATATAAGCATATTGGTACCACTGGCAATAAAAAAATCAAACCATTCTATAAGTTTATTTCTTTACAATAAAAGTGCAATTTCTTGCCTCAAATTATATTAAAAGAAAGAATGAGCATTTATATAGCATGATTTACATCCTCTGAATACCCAGTGTATCTGTACACTATGGACGGCTTGATTGCAATCATGTATAGTCTTTTCACTGACTGGCAGCACAGTGGCAGCCTATTTCGACAAGTGTCTTTAGCACAGTTAAATGTCTAAAGCCTCATTTTGGGACCATTACTGATCAAAATTTGACACAGAACCACATAAGGAAACATTTGACAAGAGATCAAAAGTGAAGAGGCATAGAGCCAAAAAGATTTAATTAGGGAATTCTAGACTTAGCAGTTGAATTCATGACTGTCAGAGATGTACAATTTGGGAATGCTATAAAAAATCAAAAGTCAAAATGTCTGGGGACAATTGTAGTAGGACTGGAGGAGATTATGGAGGGAGAGAGAGATGGGATCACCAAAAGATTTATTAACATTTGATTCCCATTATGATTAAAATACTCATAAAAATAATTGTCTGAGCTTACTCCTGAAGATCAGCCATGTGGAAGAGACAGAAAAGTGCAATTGGAATGTAGCTGTAAATTTGGAAAAGTCATTCAGAGTGGTGAAAACTGGAATTACTGAAGCATCTGTAGTCTTACATCTTTTAATGGGACCAATTTCATCAGTGTTTCATAGGAGGGTGTGACGTCAGCTGGATAAAAGCAAAGCATTTTGTCCCCTTCCAAGTCACGTTTGTACTTCCTCTGTAAAAAAAATCCAAAGTCATTATTTTGCATTAAACATTACATTTCAAATATTCTGCATTTACTGATATGACAACGTTTTCAAAACTAGATATAAATTTATGTTCTGAGTTTGTCAATGACAATGGCTGAATATTAATATCTATCAATATATAACTGTGAAATATTGGTTTGTATTAAGAATACTCAGCTTAGTCAAGAAAGCAAATATTTATTCTTATGTTGAAGCGAGAAAAGACCTGATGTTCCTGGACTGTCGCCAATTTTACAGAAGCCAATTCACCTATAAACCTGCATGTCTTTGGAGTGTGGGAAGAAGCCAGAACACCTAGAGAAAACCTATGAGGTCACAAGGAGAACATGCAAACTCCATATAGACAACACCCATAGTCAGAATTAAACCAAATCTCCGGCCCTCTAAGATAGCCACGTTACCGCTGCACCACGTAGCATGCCACAAGGCAACTGACAAGATTGTGGGAAACTGCCCAGAAATGGCTCTCCCTCTATATTCTTTCTCGACCCAAATGACACTGGCTCACAGCTGGGGTCAAACCTAAGACAGAATTGCACAATTGACTGCCCAGACCGCTCTGGTACCAAATCCTAAGGAAATTTGTTTCTAACCAGCCCACATTCCAGTCCAATGGAAGGTCTGTGAATGAGTACAAATGTGATGAACATTTGTATATTCATAGACACACAGGCCAACAATGGTCTCACTGGCACATCAGTGGGGCTCATCATGGTGATCATTTTTACATTGTTTGAGTATAATTAAAGAGAAAATTGAAGTAGGGAAAAGGAATTATGTGAATGACAAGCAGATATTAACAAAAGTGAAAAACTGTTTAAATAGCAAAGAGCTTGAAACTTGAAATACAATGAGAACAGTTTCATACATTGCCAACTGATGATATAGTAGATTTGACATTTATGAAAGGCTTGAGAAATATTATTGTACAGCTATATACACTTCAGCTTCATGTGCTGACAGGGTAAACTAACTTGGAGAAATTAGTCAACTAAATGACTGACGGAGTTGAATTAATATCAGCAGAGAAGGCAATTAATTGCAAATGCTGCCATGGCCTTTCCTCAAAAGTATGTGTTGATATATCTCTTACATAACTTTCACTATGGTGAAATCAATGTTGCCAATAATACCATCACTGCTCACTCTTTAAACTTTCATCTAATGTCATGGAAGTGGACCAGAACCAAAGAAATCTAATATTTAAGTTCATCAAAAGTCCGTTATATTGGTTTGGCTTAGAAAATGAATAAATATTGACACTGAAACATTTCCACTAAATAAATTCCTTGAGGCCACATTTCTTGCTTTAAACATATTTCCCAGGAACCATCCAGTCACCCCACTCAGAGTAATTTGGAGAGCTGGCTATTTGACATGAACACAGGCAATATTCCGTATGATAGCCCAGAATTTGGACAGTGGTTGCAACTGGAGTTAAAGTATTGTTTTGGAGACATCAGGAACTGCAGATACTGGCATCTTGAGCAAACTGGAGGAACTCAGTGGGTCAGGCAACATCGTTAGTTTAGAGATACAGCATGGAAATAGACCCTTTGACCTAACGAATCCATGCCAACCATCAATCACCCATTCACACCAGAGTACTACAGACTCCCTACACACCAGGGGAAATTTATAGAGACCAATTACCCTACAGGCACATCCTTGGGATGTGGTAGGAAACTGGAGGACCTGGTGGAAACCCACGTGGTCACAATGTGCAAACACCACACAGACAGCACCTGAGGGCGGCACAGTGGCGCTGCGGTAGGGTTGCTGCCTTACAGTTCCAGAGGCCCGGGTTCGATCCTGACTACAGGTGCTACCTGTATGGAGTTTGTACATTCTCCCTGTGACTGCATGGGTTTTCCCTGAGTGCTGCGGTTTCCTCCCACGTTCCAAAGGCGTACAGGTTTGTAAGTTAATTGGCTTCAGTAAGTTGTAAAACATTGTCCCTAATATGTAGGATAGTGTTAGTGTACAAGGTGATCGCTGGTCAGCACGGACTAGGTGGTGCTGAAGGGCCCATTTCCCGTTGTACCTCTGAAGTCTAAAAATCTAAAGTCTAAAGTCAGGATCGAACACAGTTCTTTGGTGCTGTGAGGCAGCAGCTCTACCAGCTGCCACACAGTGCCACCCACCAACAAGATGGGATCAGTGGAGGGAATGGACAGGCAATATTTTGGGTTGGGACCCTCGTTGCTTTGTTTATTGGAAAATTTGTCAGGGCTCTAGCACACAGAATCAACCTCACAAAAGGCAAGGATCCCTTCACATGGTCCACCATTGAGGGAAATCTGGGTAGTGTGGTGCTGGTGAAATATTAGTACGCAGGTGTGGAGGGGAGACAGTTAAAGAAACATAGAAACATAGAAAAATAGGTGCGGGAGTAGGCCATTCGGCCCTTTGAGCCAGCACCCCCATTAAATATGATCACAGCTGATCATCTAAAATCAGTACCCTGTTCCTGCTTTTTCCCCATATCCCTTGATTCCTTTAGCCCTAAGAGCTAAATCTAACTCTCTCTTGAAAACATCCAGCGAATTGGCCTCCACTGCCTTCTGTGGCAGAGAATTCCGCAGATTCACAACTCTCTGGGTGAAAAAAAAATTCCTCATCTCGGTCCTAAATGGCCTACCCCTTATTCTTAAACTATGACCCACTGGTTCTGGACACCCCCAACATCAGAAACATTTTTCCTGCATCTAGCCTGTCCAATCCCTTAAGAATTTTATAAGTTTCTATAAGATTCCCTCACATCCTTCTAAATTCCAGTGAATAAAAGCCCAGTCAATCCATTCTTTCATCATATGTCAGTCCCACCATCGTGGGAATTAACCTGGTGAACCTACGCTGCACACCCTCAATAGCAATAATGTCATTTCTCAAGTTAGGAGACCAAAATTGCACACAATATTCCAGGTGCGGTCTCACCAGGGCCCTGTACAACTGCAGTAGGACCTCCTTGCTTCTAAACTCAAATCCTCTCGCAATGAAGGCCAACATGCCATTAGCTTTCTTCACTGCCTGCTGTACCTGCATACTTACTTTCAGTGACAGATGTACAAGCACATCCAGGTCTCGTTGCACCTCCCCTTTTCCTAATGTGACACCATTCAGATAATAATCTACCTTCCTGTTCTTTCCACCAAAGTGGATGACCTCACATTTATCCACATTATACTGCATCTGCCATGCATCTGCCCACTCTCCCAACCTATCCAAGTCACCCAGCAGCCTCATAGCATCCTCATCGCAGCCCACACTGCCACCCAGTTTTGTGTCATCTGCAAACTTGGAGATGTCACATTTAATGCCCTCGTCTAATTTGTTAATATATATTGTAAATAACTGGGGTCCCAGCACCGAGCCTTGCGCCACCCCACTAGTCACTGGCAGCCATTCTGGAAAGGACCCGTTAATTCCTACTCTTTGCTTCCTGTCTGCCAACCAGTTCTCAGCGGCTCGGCTGCGGGACTTAACATCGCCCGGTGCGGCTCGGCTGCGGGACTTAACATCGCCCGGTGCGGCTCGACCACGGGACTTAGCTGCGCAAGGCTTGGTCGCGGGGCCTTCCATCGCCCGGCTCGGCCGCGAGACGTTTCTGCGCCCGGTGCGATTCGGCCGGGGGGACTTCCATCCCCTTGCGGGGACTGTGCGGGTCGGTCGGGGACGAGCTGTCTGTCCGTGGGCGTGGGGAAGAGAGTGGAAGTTTTGTTGCCTCCATCACAGTGAGGGGGTGTTTGGAGTCACTGTGATGGACGTTTGTGTTGGGGCTATGTGTCTTGTGTTCTTTTTTTCTATGACTGCTATGTAGTTTCGTTCGGTACTTCGGTACCGAACGACAAATAAAGTTCTGTTATACTGTTATACTATCCCCAATACCATGTGCTCTAATTTTGCACACTAATCTCTTGTGTGGGACCTTATCAAAGGCTTTTAGAAAGTCCAGATACACCACATCCACTGGCTCTCCGTTATCCATTCTACTTGTTACATCCTCAAAAAATTCCAGATTAGTCAAGCATTATTTCCCCTTCATAAATCAGTGGTTGAGTCAGTGGTTGAGTCAGTGGTTGTTGTTGGAATTTCAGAAGGACTTCGATAAGATGCCACATGTGAAAATACTAAACAAGACCAGGACTTGTTTGGAATGTGCAGATTGGGAAATTGTAGATGAGGAATTCAAGCTTACAATGAGTTCATTAGGACTAAGTGAGCATTGCAGGAAGCAGCCACTCTAAACCCAAAGAACCTCTAAGCCAAACACACGCCCCAGCAGCTTAGTTGGGATCAGGCCTCAGGGAAACAGACGTACTGGGAGGATTAGCCTAAAAGTACTATTAATAATTGATTGAAATATTTAATGGAAACTATGATATGACAATTTTTGCTTTCGTCTTATATGCAATAGGCAAACTACAGAAACAAAGCAATGTTGAATAAATCAAAAGGAAATAGTTTGAGGTACTTCAGAGTTGAACTTTCTGATTTGTAAGTTTTTCTTGATGGTCAATGAGGGCTTCATATTTTTAATATTAAACCTGCAATGTTGCCTCTTTGGGTAATTGAACATCTACCTTTTTGCACCTTTAGTTACATATTTGGTTTGCCTCTCTTCTATTATATGAACTTTGAGCTTTTCAAGCACGTAAAATGCCCCTTGTACCAGAAACCTGGCACTTAACAGTGTCTGTGTGTTAAGTAAACGCTAACTTGGGTAAACTGGATTTGATCTGTTGCTTGATCAAGTAACTGGGCAGTTTCAAATTAAGAGTATAGGTCTGGAATTTCAAGATATGGTATCGTTATCAAATTATTGTTTCTGGAATATGATTTCCGTGCACATTTAGTGCCTTTCTTTAAAATATAAACAAATAAAAACCAGGATAGATATATTTGCAATCTATTCTGAATCAAATACATATTTACTGCACCCAAGCAAATAGCAATAATATAACATTTGAGATTACATTCAACTCTGTAAACTGATTTGGATTGCATTTCAAACAAATCAAATCATTCCTTCTCTCCAGACAGGCTGCCTGACCCACTGAGTTACTCCAGCATTTTGTGTCTAAATCAAATCAAATGCTATCTTGTCATGAAAGCTTGTCATGTCACTTCTAGTTTTTTGCATTGTACAATAGATTGCACATGTACACCGAGAAAATTATATAAAGTGTTCCTTTGTATGTAAATGACTTACTATAAAATACTTTACAGCTTTTGAAAAGGTATCCAGCACAGGCGAGCATTCGATCTCACATAATATGAATATTTGTAATCAGTCCAATTTATTACCATCGCTGTTATTTATAAAGAGTGGGGCTATAATTATTATGAATTAGTTACTGGAAATAAGTTACACTGTAACAGATGAGGAATTCCTGAGAAATGCCACAACAACTGCTTGTTACTGCTGACATTTCCCCATTTAAATATCAAGAAGTTCAGGACTCTCAAGTTAGTGTATAGGATTGTAAATGTCTCAAACTTCCTAAAGTGCCTCCCTGCTGTAATTCCAATAGTGTTCTGGCATTGTGGAATGCCAGCTTCCTGCAGTTTGCCAGCAGTTGTGCTGCATCAGGTTAAACGTAATGCAGATTTAGTGAGTTCATTGATTTCAATAGAGAAAAGCATCTGTGTAGGACCAAGTTAGGATGTAGATAGTTAGTATTTTTGTATCATTGAGTGTAAAGGTAATTAATCACTTCTTAACTTTTCCAAATTTCTTTATTTTCTTTAAATTATTAACAAGTTGTAGATAGTATTTTTATATCGAATAATGAAAAACTTTTTAAAGTTCCCAAATTTCATTATTTTCTTTAAATTAATTATAGATTGTAGATAGTTAGTATTTTTGTATCGATTAATGTAAAGGTAACTAATAGCACTTTAAAGTTCCATATTCTTTTATTTTCTTTAAATTAAGTATACTTTTAAAATATAACAGTTTTTGCATGTTCAGAAATGTCAGAGATATTTAGGCCCTTAAAATGTTGATAGTTTTAATAGGTGGCAAAACTAAGGTACAGCTTAGCCAGTCGTCAAAGTACGGGGTTCCCTGCTGATGAGTAGGTCTCGAACTTTGTGTATCAAGATGCCACTGAAAGATTGTCCCCAGGCAAGAGTATGCGTGAGAGCAATGGGTGCAAGTGGGCTATCACTCCTGGGATATCTGGTCAATTAATTTAAAGATTAACTTAACAATAGCTCTTTTTATTCATACTCACATCACTTGCCAAAAGTCCAGCTTTCATGCAATGTATTGTGCGCCTATCCATGCCAACTCCTTCGTAGTGACCTTTCACTTGATTTTGGTAATTTTCTTTGTATTTGAGCTACACAGAGAATAGAACAACTTTACACATTTACCTCACATTTCAGTCGTACAATCACAAACTACTTAACCAGCATAAGTGGCTCTGAATGGTCTAAAGCTACCAAATGTTAAAACTCAATTTGTGCTACATTGGTGTCATTACTGTACATTTATAGCTAATATAATATCTGAGAACACTGAAAATATTCCAAGATCTATGGAGAGAGAAAAATGTGGTCAGCGTTTCAGGTTGATGACCTTCCATCGGAACCAATGAAATGTTGGTAAATGACCATGCTTCAAGAGGGGGGTGGGGGAATAAGGGGATATCTTTGATATGCATGAGAGACTGGATGACACCAGTGTTGGTGGTGTTGGCTGAGCAATGGTCGTGTATGGTCTGTTCACTTCAGATGATCTGTCAGGAAGAAATGAAAATGGGCAACGAAAATGCAGGCGAGAGAAAGCAACTTCAGATAACTCCAGCCTTACTAGTTTGTGTCAAAAACGATCAGTTCCAGCAATTGTGTTTTTTTGTCTCGCTTTATTTAATCAACCCTCCATTTCTATATCGATGGATAATCACCCATTTACCCCCCTCTCAGCTGGCACCAGACAGCATCACAGTGTCATTCAGCCTCACTTTGCCTCAATGCTAACACCACACTCCCTTTATTCGCTGCAGCCATCTCACTTCTTTGTAACTTAAAGTATATTTGTTACCTAAGGCTTCTCCGTTTTAATGAAAAGCAATGCAATTGGATCCAATTGAGGAACCCTGACCTGCTGAGTACTTCCAACATTTTGTGACTTTATTTCAGATTTCCACACAAAACAAACATTTTTGCTTTTCAACTACTTGAAAGATCACTACTAATGTCTCCACAATCTCAACCGGTACCTCTTTTGAACCCTGGGGTGTAATCTACCTGGTCCAGGTGATTTACCCACCTTCAGAACATTCAGCTTCCTCAGCACCTTATAAGTAATGGCAACTATACTGACTTCTGGCCCCTGACTCTCTTGAATTTCTGGTACATTGCTGGTGTCTTCCATTGTGAAGACTGACCAGTAAAACGTATTCAGTTCATCCATTAAGGCCCTGTCCCAGTTAGCCATTTTTTAAGGTGACTGCCGGCAACTGTCATAGTCGTAGCAGGTCGCCGAAAAAACGGTGACTGGACCCCCCACCACGACAATGTCTACGACAAGCTGCAACAACCTACCACCTAGTCGATGTCAAGCTACGGCAAGCTACTGAAAACTGGCAACCCAATCGTCGCAATTAGAAAGTCCACGTACGACCGCACCTACGACAACCTACCACCACAGAGGCGACAACCTACTACAACCGAAGTCAACCTACGTCCACCCGCGACAAGCTACGACAAGCTATGACCCTGAAGACTGAAGACAACTGAAGACAATTCACGTTTCACCCACTTTCCCTATAAAAGGGGGTGTACGGTAGGGTTTCCGATCATTCTGCATCATGACTATTTGAAAGTGATGCCATTAGAAACTACTCTGAAATACAACAACTTCATACATCAATTTCTCCGTCAAAATGTCAAGAATTTCCTTTATTGATATACAAACAATTTTTTCTAAAAGGTTGATAAGAACATACAACAGTGCATACAAAAATATTGTAATAAACTTCAATAAATTTCAATAAACTTCAAACTTTGAAATTCAAACTTTAAACAGAATACAAATGCAAAAACATACAAAACCTAACATCATTTATGGACGCATTACACTGATGGATGATCAGATCAAGTCCACACTTGGAATTCGCCGAAGTCAGCACCGGCGACAACCTTAATCACCTGGCGACAACCTGGCGACAACCTACATCACCAGGCGACAACCTAACCCACGACAGCGCCCACGTCAGGAGACGTCAAGCTACACTCATTGGCATCAAATCAACAGTCATAAATAAATTTCAAGCCCTCACAAAATCCAGCGACGACCAAAAAAACGCTACGACTCTTTGGAGACTACTCACGACCATGCCCGCGACACCCCGGCGACCGTGTGGCGACAGCCTAGTCGCTTGTGGTCGCCTAAAAAAATCGTCAAACTGGGACAGGGCTTTTACTCAGATAGTTTTGACAGAACTATCAGTTAATTTATCATGATATCTCAAGATAACTGAAAATAAGTCCAACGGTTTGACCCTTTCTTTTGCCAGAGGGTGGTGAATCTGTGCAATACATTGCCACCGATGGCTATGGAGGTAATGGAGATGAATAGGGTCTTGGTTAGTAAAGGTGTCAAAGGTTATGGGAGGAGTCAGGAGAATGCGGATGAGAGGGGAAAATAGATCAACCATGATCGAATGGCACAGCAGACTTGATAGGCTGAATGGCTTAATTCTGCTCCTGTGCCTTGTGGAATTTTTTGTTATATATTAAAAATTGGCTTTGCAGCTTTCCAAGCATAAAATTAAACCAATAAATAAAAATCATATTAAATAATTGTAAACAAAGTTAAAGCATGGAATAGCTTTTGTTAAGTTCATCTTTAAATGAGAATTTTGGACCATGTCACGGTTCAATTTCAATCATTGGGGCCAACGCTGGGCCTTGGCCAGAGGCTGGGAACCAGCAGTTTAAACCATCACTTTTTAAAAATCATAGAATCAGGCCACAAGCAGAGTAAAAGTAAATGGCAGAAGCACGGAACTGCAGGTGCCAGTTTACAAAAAAAAGGCACAAAGCACTGGAGTAACTCAGCCAGTGTGTCAGGCAGCATCTCTGGAGAAAATGGATGGGTGACGTTTCGGGTCGAGACCCTTCTTCAGATTGTACTTTACACTGCATCTAGCTAGATTATCCACATGCATTATCACCGGAAAAGAGTAACAAAAAAAATAACAAAAAAAGGGATTTGTGAAAGGATTCAATAAACCATATCCAGGGTGGATTAAAATCATGTCAAAGAATAAATGTACATCTTTCATTTCTATTATATTCATAATAAAATAAATATGACAATCATCCTATCATTGGTCTCAGCAGCAATAATTTTAGCTTTAAAAGTAGGGCAAAGTTGAGATAACTCACGTTGCTTGTAAATTTTGATAATTTAGCAATATTCTTGAACTGAGGTGTTTCACAGTAGTTAATGCTGTAACCTTTCGATTTGGCTAGGTCCTTTCTGTACCCTATCTGAAAAGGTTATCAGGAAAATAATTAATTAATAGGAATATGAGGTAGCTTTTGGTCAAAAACATTTTTTTAAATTCTATCATTTTCAAACAAAATATCTTACATATCTTATATAAATGCACACTTTAAACTACAATAGGATAATATTTTAAAAGTCTAGTATTCACAGCCTTTATATAAATATTGCAAGCAACATAAGAACACTTGAGTTTAATGTCAATTGGAGAATCTTTCATGCGGCCCAGAGATGGAGCGTCACAGTGACGCAATGGTAGAGTTGCTGCCTTACACGCCAAACACCCAGGTTTGATCTTGGGTGCTATTTGTACAGTTTGTACGTTATCCCTGTGACCAGGTGGGTTTTCTCCGGGTGCTCCGGTTTCCTCCCACATTCCAAAGATGTGCAGGTTTATGGGTTAATTAGCTTCTGTAAATTGTCCCGAGTGTGTAGGATAGAACGAGTGTACGTGATTGTTGGTCGAGGCGGACTTGGTGGGCCGAAAGGTCTGTTTCTACATAGTATCGCTAAACTGAGACACGGTATATGATTTGGTGTATTGTCTTGTAGTTTTCTTTTTATTGATATATCTTCCTCCACGTTCCAAACAAACTGTAGTCATTCTCCCAACTGATAACTTCTTCACCCAAGTTGCCTGAATGCTTTTAGCAATGTTACTGTTGACTTCCCACGGGGCCATTCTAATATTTTGCCGATAGTTGTGAAAACCACGAGTAATTAAGCTTCTTTACCTCACTGACAAGCTTGTTAACTTCCTGCGCGCGCTTCATGGTTAAGTTCTCATCAGCTGTCATTGTGTGGTATTGGGCTGATCCTTTCATCATTGTATGGTCTTTCTTATATTTTATCTATAATCATGAAAAAAAAATGGCTCTTAAACAAGGTCTTAATCATAAGCATTGATGATACAAAAACAGCAACAAGCACTTATTCACAACAAGCACAACAACAGCAGCAATGCCAAAGGTTAAGGAGAGACCTGATAGAAGTAAATAAAAATAATGAGAGGCGTCGACAGGGCAGACAATCAAAACTTTTTATCCCAGGGTGGAAATGTCAAAGACTAGAGGGCATGTACATCAAGGTTCAAGGGGCAAAGTTTAAGGAGCATATGTGGGGGAAGTTCCTTTTCTTCAACAGAGGGTGCTGGGTGCCTGGAATGTATTGTCAGTGGTGGTGCTGATGGTAAATATGATAGCCATGTTTAAGAGGCCTGTGGATAGGCACATGGATATGCAGGGAATGGAGGGATATGGAGGGATATGGATCATGTGCAGGTAGATGAGATTAGTTTATCTTCGCATTATGTTCAGCAGAGACATTGTGGGCCAAAGGGCCTGTTCTCGTGCTTGTACTTTTTATGTTTTCTTATATTTACTCTGCCTAAAATACATCCTCAATAGTAACTTTCTGCGCATCATTTCTACACTCTATTACGGAATGAGAATGAAGGGTAGTGGTGCAAAGTTTAGAGCACAATTTTTCAAAGAGGTCAAGGAAGATCTTTGATGATCAAAAGCATGAAGATTGTAAGAACGACATGAAAGGAAAATATTCCACAGCTTTCGAATCTGGACTAGTTTAATTTTGGCATGACAGTGGGATTGCAATGAAATACAGTAAAACCTTGTAATAATAGACTGTGGGGGAGGTAATGGTGTCCATTATTGCCGATTGTTCACTATAATCAAGTAAGGGTTTGTCCCCCACTGACATCACTGCCCGGGCACCGGGTCAGAATCTTGGGGCCCCATTACTGAGAGCCCAGTGGGACCTCTCTCACCATACGGAGAGCAGCGGCCCAAGATGGCCGCCCGGCACCACCTTGTCCAGCGCAGCTGGGGAACGGCACTAACCGCTGCCCCCAGTGCTGATATCCGCATTCAGAGATTGAGAGCAAAGCGGGAAGTCCAGGGCATCGTGGTGGCCATGTAGTGGGGTGAGGAAATCCTGGCCCACTCTAAGTGACATTCCCTCAACCAGCTGCCCGCCCAGAGTCCAGAATGAAATGACATTGATCTTTAACTTTAACTCCGTTTCTCCTTCCAAAGACACTCACTTGCTGAGTATACAAACTTCTTTTTAATGGCAAAAAATGTATTTTTGTTACCGCAAGCTAAAAATGCTAAAGGCTGCTTGTTACATTGTTTCATAATTAAGTGCCCATTGAAGCAATTGCTTGTCAATTTCCATACCTTGTCAATTTCAATGCCTTGTCAATTTCAAAGCCTTGTCAATTTCTATGCCTTGTCAATTTCAATAGCCTCCGCGGTGTAACTAGCAGCCTGTGTTATTAAACGGGCAGTCTGCTATAACCAAAATCCATTAGAAGGACGTCTGTAATAATGAGTGTTTACTGTACTTGCTTTTCCCCACCAAATACTTACATCACTTGCAAGATCGTTGGCTCTCTTGGCATTGTTGTACGCTGGTGTGATCATTGCAGGGAAACTCCCTTTCCCCCTCCCATCCTCAAAATCTGCAGAAAACTCAGGCTGCCAAAGGAGGAGAAAAATACAGCAAGTCAATCCATATTGATAATTCCATTTAAAGACAATTTTATACGACACTTCACTGAGAAACACCAATAACAGCAGTAAATCCTCAAAATATGACACGTGTAAAAAACCTTACATTTCTAACTGATGCCTCAATATTCATTAAGTAGAATATGCAAATTAGTTAAGCTCAATTAAGATCCAAAGCTTTTTGATCCAAATCAAGTTACCCAAGAAGAGAGCACATACTGGGAATCATTATGGTTTGAATTTTTGTTTTTTTTCTAGTTTAAACCAGCCCATCAGCCCACTGAGTCCGCACCGACCAGCAATCACCCCGTACACTAACATTATTCTACACACTAGGGACAATTTTACAATTTTTACTGAAGCCAATTAACCTACAAACTTGTAGGTCTTTGGAGTCTGGGAGGAAACTGCAGCACCAAGAAAAAACCCACAACAGTCATAGGGAGAACATACAAACTCTGTACAGGCAGCACGTACAGTCAGGATTGAACCCGGGTCACTGGCGCTGTAAGGCAGCAACTCTACTGCTGTGCCACTGTTTGACCGCACTGGGCAAAGGTTACCTTTGTTTGACCACACTGGGCATTTTGGACTTTAAATAAAAATTAGATACAATACTCTAACTTTAGTTCTTTTTTTCAGCTGAAATGATAGTAACAATAAACAAAAGCTGCACATACAAAGTTATCTATTGTCTCCCGCACTTTTATCAGCCCATTCTATTTCTACCTGTATAATCCAGTCACTTAACTGACTCATGTATCCTATTGTAAACACACAAATAAATAGAACTGGTCAATAGCTAATGCACAATGTCCACGTTCTGAAAGCCACATTCTTTTAAAAAAAGCACAGTTAATATAGTAAAGTACATTGCTAACACTGAACCTTCTTAGTGCAAACAAAACAAATATTTTTGTCAGAAAAAACAAAGTGCTGGAGGAACTCAGTGGACCAGGCGACATCTGTAGAGGAAATGGATAGATTATATTTCTGGTCTGGACCTTCAGATCTTTGGGCCTTTTCATTAAAAGAAAAAATTCAAGACTAGAGATGATTTACCTTGCCTTGCCTTGCTTGGTAAAAACTGTAGGAGCTGGTGTACATGATTTTTCATTAACTTCAAACCAATATTGTGAGATTATAAGCAACAAATATTATACTTTGAATATGCAGTTGTGCTTGGTGGGGTTGTGCTTGGTGGGGTTGTGCTTGGTGGGGTTGTGCTTGGTGGGGTTGTGCAACTCGAGGCCAGGCCTTGATAACCAATTGGGGAAATGTTTCTCAGGTCGCTCCCCAATTAAAAATAATTGATATCACCCTTTTCCTTTGCTAGATGCCAGTGGCAAGTTTAATTTTGTTTAGGGGTACAGCGTGGAAACAGGCCCTTCAGCCCACCGAGTCCGGGCCGACCTACAATCACCCGTACACTAGTTCTATCCTACACTAGGGAAAATTTACAAAAGCCAATTAACCTACAAATCCTCCGTTTTTTGAATGTGGGAGGAAACCGGAGCACCCAGAGAAAACCCACGTGGACCCAGGGAGAACGTGCAAACTCCGCCCAGACAGCACCCGTAGTCAGGATTGAACCAGGGTCTCTGGCACTGGAAGGCAGCTACTCTTCCACTGTGTCATGGCGCCACAGTCTTAATTAGGGGATTGGAATGATAATGTCCTTTGGGTTCATCGTGTATTGTGGAGTGGGACCGAACACCCACCTGCTCCTGGGCATGTTTGGCTTTATCTTTGCATTTTTGTATATAAATGTGTGTTTTTGGTGGCAGTCACTGTTTCAGCTGCAGAGGCTGCTTAAGAATCCCGAATGGAGCAGGCCCCTGCTTCTGCTGCACCCTCCCATAGCCAACTGGGCATGACCTATTAAAATAGGCAACAGTGTCAGCATTTATACATCACATAAAAAAACCTGTGTCCTGTGTCACTTGAAAGAAAACTGCCTTGCCCAGTATCGGCATGAACTATTTTAAGTAAACACTGTGGACAGGCAGGGTGTTGATCCTCTAAAATGTGTCTGATCCCATCATATTACCTCCATCAAGTAACCACAGCAAGATAGAATTACTACTTCCTTACCCTGAACAATATTCATGTATTTTTAAAGTGAGGGGGGGGGGGGAGAAAGATTTCACAGAAACTTGAGGGGAAATCTTTTCACAAAGAGGGTGGTGGGTACATGGACCGAACTGCCAGAGGATGGTGTTGAGGCAGGTACAATGTCACCAATTAAAAGATATTTGCATAGATATGTAGATGGAAAAGATTTAAAAGAATATGGGCAATGTAGGTAAATGGGGTTAGCTTTGATGGGACATGTTGGACAGCTTGGATGAGTTGGGCTGAAGGGCCTGTTTCTGTGCTGTATGACTCCATGTCTTCTGTTCAAAAGATTAGTTAAAAATAAATTATCTGGATCATACCGAACAGTAGATTGCATTTCTGTAGAGATCCACTGGCTAACAGCATTGGGCATTTCTGACTTCTGCCACTGTGGATTGAAACGCGGAAGTGAAGAAGGTGCTGGAGATCAGATGCCTCTCTGTCACTTGAGCGCAAGTGGTCAGATGCCTCTCTGCTACCTGACTTGCCAATGATGGCGGAAGTGTGCCTAGTTATACTGCACTGAGAAACAAATACACTTCATGTCTAGTCCTTCACTTCTACTCCAGCCATGCAGCACAACTCCATTTACAGGACCGGTGTAGGAAGGAACTGGTACTGGAATGGGGTTGTTGACTCAATTCATATCAGTAAATGGCTTGGAATTTGGTTTCTTTCTTTTGGTTATTAATGTTTATAATTAAGTTGTGTGTGTTGTTTTATTTATTGAGTTTAAAACTTTTTCATTATTTTAATTCATTTTAATTGTTTTAATACCTCTGACCCCTGTACTTCAGGGGATAGCAATGGCAGCTAAACTATATCTTAATCCGGTCAAGGTAAAATTTATAGTAGTCGTGAGGATAGATGGGGAGATGGACAGGGTGTGTGTGGGGGAATGAATATAAGGTGTGTGCTGAATCAAGCATGATCAGCAGTTAGTCTTGTAAACACAACTTTTAGCAGTAGTAGGCTGGATAATGCAGCCCTCTCTCTCCATCCCACCCCCACCCTAGTCGTCCTGCTAGTTTTACTGTTTGTATCCCCCCCGTTATCACCTCCTTCACAGCCAACAATGGACTATTGTGGGCTCTTTGCCCATCGGTGCCAGCTCTGATCTGTTCTGTACCTCTTCATATCTCTCCCCTGACTCTCAGACTGAAGAAAGGTCTCAACTGAAAACATCACTTATTCGTTTTCTCCAGTGATGCTGCCTGACTCGCTGAGTTACTCCAGCATTTTGTGTCTATCTTTGATTGTATTATATGCTTGTTGTACATAAATATCATTGATATAATGGTAAACAGAATTTAAGTACTACTAAGGGTGGATGAGGCATAAAAAAATATTATAAAATATAAATATAAATAGATTATTACTGTCAATCGATCTTCTAACCCCACCACTGGCCATATCTTCCCATCCCTCCCCTCTCTGCGTTCCGCAGAGACCGTTCCCTCCGTAACTCCCTGGTCCACTCGTCCCTTCTTACCCAAACCACCCCAACCCCTGGCACTTTCCCCTGCAACCGCACGAGATGCAACACCTGTCCCTTTACCTCCCCCCTCAACTCCATCCAAGGACCCAGTCTTTCCAGGTGAGACAAAGGTTCACCTGCACCTCCTCCAACCTCATCTATTGCATTCGCTGCTCTAGATGCCAACTTATTTACATCGGCGAAACCAAGCGCAGGTTCGCCGATCGCTTCGCTGAACACCTGCGCTCGGTCTGCATGAACAAAACTGATCTCCCGGTGGCCGAGCACTTTAACTCCCCCTCCCATTCCCAGTCTGACCTTTCTGTCATGGGCCTCCTCCAGTGCCATAGTGAGGCCCACCGGAAATTGGAGGAACAGCACCTCATATTTCGCCTGGGCAGTTTGCAGCCCGGTGGTTTGAACGTCGACTTCTCCAACTTTAGATAGCTCCTCTGTCCCTCCCTTCCCCTCCTCCTTCCCAGATCTCCCTCTATCTTCCTGTCTCCACCTATATCCTTCCTTTGTCCCGCCCCCCTGACATCAGTCTAAAGAAGGGTCTCGACCCGAAACGTCACCCATTCCTTCTCTCCCGAGATGCTGCCTGACCTGCTGAGTTACTCCAGCATTTTGTGAATAAATCGATTTGTACCAGCATCTGCAGTTATTTTCTTATATTCACTTATTATTGGCTGGTTCATCATAAAATTCACTTTTATTAAGAACAGTTAAATTATTCAAATGATCAAGAAATTACAGAGGCGTGCGATGTTTGAGGATTAACATTGCCTCCTGTTGTCTAACCAACCTGAGTGTACTTTACTGAATTCTCTCTCCTCATGGCTAATTCAGCACCTGCCGCTTGGTTCCATTTTTCTTCAATGTCCTTCTCATACTCTTCACTATGTTGCAACTGGGATGCAAAATTAAAAAGGAGATGAGCAAAAGTATTGAATGCTGACTTAAATAAAAACACACAATGCTGGAAACACTGGGGAGTCATGAAATACCTATGGACATCAACACCTCAGAAATCAATGACCTTTCACCAGATTTCAGGTTTGCTTTACATCTGATGCTCACTCTACTGCTAAAGTGGGAAAAAAGTTTAACTTTATATTACCTATTAAATTAAATGATACGATAGGTTGTGCTTGCTTTTCAGATTGATTTAGATTCAACAGGCTGCAAATTGGATGTGCTTTTTGTGCTCTTATTATGGATAAGCTGGTATAATAAGTGCATAAAAGTAGTCTGCCAGATCCATTTGTTTGTAGGTAAGTCACAGCATTGTTCCCAACCCCAGTAACCTGAAACAACCAGAATGGCGAACTGTGGCTCTGGTTTAAGACAACGCTCGCACCATCGAGAGTGTGCTGACTTACTGTATTTCTATGTGGTACACCAGCAGCTCAGAGGCAAACAAGAAAGCCCTTCAGAGGGTCATCAACTCTGCAAAGAAAATCATTGGTTGCCCACTGCCCTCTCTAGAGGAACTTTACTCCCTCCGCTGCCTCAGCAGAGCAGCCAACATCCTGAGGGATCCTTCCCACCCTGGTCATCAGCTGCTCCAACTGCTGCCCTCTGGTAGACGGTTCAGGTCCATTACATCACGGACTAATAGACTCAAGAACAGTTTCTACCCCAGTGTCATACGTGAGCTGAACACTGCCAGACACTCACATAAAACTGAAGGGAAGGAACGGAACTGATCGGAACACTGTCAGTTACTTGTCAGAAAACATAAGCCTCAATTTAATACAAGTTTACATTCTACTGCACTTATATTGTTAACATTTGCTAAACTTATTACATGTTACAACCGACCGCACCTTATATTTAATTACATTATTTCTTTTATTTTATTTTTATTTTTTAAACGGCACTTGCAATATGTTAGCTCTCATTGCTGTGCAATAACTTGCTGTCTTGATTGCACTGTACACTGCCTCGACCGTATCGTAATTGTTTTGTCTATATTGTATTAGAGGTCAGTTTGTTTAATTCAGTAGATTAGGTTTAGCTTGTTATGGATAAAGGTTTATCCTTTGTACTGTCTGCTGTGTGTGATTGCATCATCTGGACTGCTTTAATTTCGCTGTACTTTGTGTAGTGACAATAAAGGTTTTTTACAATTTACAATTTAATGGAAGAGGCCATCAGATGGGGACACTGCATTTGGCCAACTGTATTTGCTACTTCTCCTCTTGACTCCAGCTCAAGTAAAGTATGTTTTACTTAGCCTTTTGGAGGCAGTCTGTAAAGATCCTTTATGCACACTTGGCTTATTGCTCAAAACATGGAAAGGAAAACTGACTGCAGTGCAAATTGCAGTTAGCCACAATCCAGTCTGGTAAATGGCCAGAAACAGATATTCAGATCCAAATTGGCACAGGTAATTGGCACCTCTCAGGCACGCACCTAGACCTCTTCACTGCACCCAAGACAACATGGTACATGGCTCATTAGCAGCTGAAACGGTCCGTCATTATCGAATGCCAGAAACATGCATAGTAGGAGAAGTAGGAGAACGAACTTTCTAAAATTGGCTATGCCACACTATGAGAAGCAGCAAATTTCCCATAATCCAGCGGCCTTTAGGCAACAAATACATACCATAAAAAATACTGCAGATCCAACGGATAGTTATCAATGCCATAAATAGTCATACATTCTGTTTCCACCAATAACATAATCCACTCATTGATTAATGTTGCCATTTATTGATGGGCTTCTTTATAAGAAATATTAATTAGAAACAAATAGGTATTACAAATACTAATTAAAAACTGAACAGACATTTTTTTTAACACAAATTAACATAACCTTTCCCAATTTTGGAGCCGAATAAACAAAAAAAAAAACTATCAGATTTTATTAACTTCAGATAAATGTCCCCTTTAATTGCTTTTAAAAAAATCTTTAAAACTTGACAATTTTTCCCATGGGGTTTAGCATTAGATTACCTACTGTTTAAAGTGAACAGTTTTTCAAATTAATATTGAGACACATATAACATTTAGAAACAAGTGGTCAAAATATTAGGCCTCAGTACAGGTGTAGAGAAATAAAAATGGCCCCTTTTGCATTCTCCATCACTGTTGTACTATGGGAGTGAAGTCCTCCATATGAAACATTAAGGCAAAGCTTCTCATAGATTATGTAGATCCTGTGAAGGGCCATTAACCCTCTGGTCAAGGCCAGTGCTTACCCCTCAATCATCTTCTCATTATTACTGCTGCTTATAGGATCTTGCTGTGATCAGATCAGCTGCCATATTTTCTACTTTACAACCGTGACCATTCTTTGAAACTATGTCATTGCTTGCAATGCACATCGAGTACTCTTTTTTGTTGTGAAATTTGCCTCTTAACTGCAGCTCTTACTTTCACTTAGATCCCTGTTTGCTAAGAAATGTAAGCACCTCTACGTTAAAATTCTTGATAGCGACTGCATTTTCAGGAGATAGTTTTAGTGCAGTGCTAAAGCTGGCTCAAGAGCACATGAAGAAGGCTTAGATCAGGAATAAAATGAAATGATTTATTTTTAATTAATAAGTTTAGATTTTCACAATGCATTTCGCTCTTTGCAGAAATTCAAAGTACTTTCAATGATGGTTTAGTGTCATTACAGGAGGTGAAAATCTGAATATAAGTCTCATCATTGAACCGGATGGAAGATTGAGAAATAACTTAAAAGAAGTGGAACATAGAAAAATGAGAATTCTACACTTCAAAGTAAAGTTTGTGTAGCTTTCTTATCACTTCAGTTCAAGTGGTTAGCATCCGCCACAATCATGAAAGCAAAAAAAACATAATTTCACCACTGTGGTAATTTGTCTTACGATACAAGTCACGCTGTCATTATATCACAACATTCGCCCACATAAAATGCTAACTTTGAACCATTATATATACATCAATACATCAAATGAGATCTTATTTAAAAACAAATACTTTTTATGTATAAAGAGAATAATTATCCTTTAAGTTAGATCTAAAGAAGTGACAAGAGATCTACAGTTCACATCATAACTAATAATTTTTTTGACATATTTATTATGAAACTACAATAGCACTATAATATTATTTATCGTACTAAACTAACTGTTATGATCTGAAAATTCTCAGACTGATGATAAGCAATAACTGATTGTATTATTGTGTTCAATTGCCAAATTCAGTGCTGATACCATAAGACAAAGTTTGAAATTGCTTTTGAAAAAATTCTTAAATTACCCTACACAGAGAGATGGGGCACAAATGCTGTTGTTTACAAGAGGAAAAGGGAGATTAATATTTGGTATCACAGCACCAGAGACAAAAGGTTCAATCCTCACTACGGGTGCTGTTTGTGCGGGGTTTGTACGTTCCCTTCTTGACCTGATGGGCTTTCCCCCCCACTCCCCCCTCATTCCAAAGACGTGCAGGTCTGCAGGTTAATTGGATTATGTAAATTGCCCCTCGTATGTAGGCTTCAAAAGTGGAATAACACAGAACTAGTGCACAGGTGATCTATGGTAGGCGTGGACGGTGGCCTGAAGGGAATCGTTCCACACTGTATCTCTGACATTTCCAAATCTGAAATGGACTTTAGCCAAAGATTGCAACATACATTCAGTCTCTAATTATCTACTCTATTGTTTATTTCCCCATAGTTCTGCCCTTCTTCTGGAAATTAAAAGCATGCTAGTTTTACAGCTTGATCTTGTCCCAATGAAAGACCATCAACCTGAAATGTTAAGGAAGGAACTGCAGATGCTAGTTTACACCGAAGGTAGACACAAAATGCTGGAGTAATTCAGCGGGACAGGCAGCATCTCTGGATAAAAGGAATGGGTGACATTTCGGGTCAAGACCCTTCTTCAGACTATCTATCTGTCTATCTATTCCGAGACCAGGAATAAATGAATATATTATATTATCTGTCTAACCTGAAATGTTAACTTGGTTTTCTTCTCCACGGATGCTACCTGCCTTGCTAGGTATTTCCAGCATTTCCTATTATTATAATTTCAGATTTCCAACATCTGCAATTTATGTTATTGTCAACTTAGCATTACGTCCATTTAAGTTGCAGTTATAGAAGCTGGGGGCTTGTGATTAAACAGGCTCAAAGAAAATTACTGCAGTAAACAAATGAACTGACCATGATAAAAATGGAGTGCAACAAACAAAGGGCATATACTCAGGAAACCACTAATGTAAACAAATGTTAAAGGTGTTAGAGGCATTGCCTTGAACAGTAAACAAACTAAATCTAATGCCCTGATGCAAATGTAACATAAAATTGATCAAATTGATTGATAGATACAACGTGGAAACTTGTCCTTTGGCCCAGCGAGTGTATGCTGAACATCCATCAATCATTCACACTAATTCTACATCATCCCACTTGCACATCCACTTCCTACACTGTAGGGACAATTTAGTGCCCAATTAACCCAAGATGACACAAGGAGAACATGCCAACTTCACACAGACAACATCCGAGGTCAGGATTGAACCCAGGTCTCTGGCACATAATAGCTCTACCATTAGCACCACTGTGCCGCCCTATTGAAGATGTTCAAGTGGAAATTCTATAAAACATTTAAAATGGGCAACCAAAATTTACATGAACATCTGAAAGCTTGATATACTCAATCAAATCTTGCACCATTTTCATATTCTGCTAAACTCTGGATGAGACATTACAACCGTAATGCTCCTGGAACACATTATACAAAATATCCTGTCATTCACTGCAAACTGTTGTCACAGCAAAAATAAAATAAAAAAACATTTATAAGAATATACTGAAACAAAACATGCAATTTGGACTACTTAACCCCTGCAAGAGATTATGATATGACTCTCTGGCTACATATGTGAGTGAGGAGAATATTAAGAAAGATGCTATTCATATCCATGCATTCAGGAAATTGAATTGATTGAAAGATACAGCCTGGAAACAGTCCCTTTGGACCACTGAGTCCCCTCCAACCATCAATCACCTGTTCACACTAATTTTACATTATTGTACTTTCATCCACTCCCAACACACTAGGGGCAATTTACAGAGGCCAATTAACCTATAAACCCACACGTCTTTGGGATGATGGGGGAAACCGGAGCACCCGATGTAAACCCACACAGTCACAGGGATAATGTTCAAACTCCACACAGACAGCACCAGAGGTTAGGATCGAACCCGAGTCTCTGGCGCCATGAGGCAGCAGCTCCACCAACTGTGTCACTGTATTGTCCAAAGGATTACAAAGGAATTCATTGTGCTCAACTTCAACAATTAAAATCATTTCCATCTTCTGAAAATACTATTTAGTGGCATCCTGGGCTCTCCATAAAAAAAGATTACTTTCAATTAACTATTTGACAGCAACCCTGTCCAAGTTCGGCTGATTGTCAAGAACTCATCTTAGACTTCTGAATGGAAGATCAGCAAAACAAAATGCATCACGCTAGGCCACGTTAATGTGGGTAGCCTAGTTTGATTTGGACATGTATTAAGGAAATTTGTCTCATCCCTAAAACTGATTAAATGTGTAGATATGTTGGACAATAATCAAGATGGGTTGGTTAGTAAGTTTGCAGATTTTGCTAAAATTGGTGGGACTTTGCCAAAATTGGTGGAGCTGTGAACAGTGAAGAAGGTTGGCAAAGTATCAGATACAGAAATGAGAGGAGAAATGGGAGGAGAAATGACAGAGCAAGTGTGATGTGCTGCGCAGTTTGGGAGATTGAATATCAGGGGAAAGTGAATGGCAAGACCCTAAAAAGCATTGATGTACAGAGGGATCTTGGGGTCCAAGTCCATAACTCCCTGAATGTGGCAACACACAGGTAGAAAGAGTGATGAAGAAGGCATATGGTATGCATGCCTTTTTCAGTCAGAGTATTGTTTAAGTCAGGAAGTCATGTTACCTCTATAGAGGACTTTGGTTGGGCTGCATTTGGAGTATTGTACACAGTTCTGGTCGCCCATTACAAGTAGGATATGAAGACTATGGGAAGGGCTCAGAGGTTGTTTAATGCTGCCTGGATTAGAGACTATTCGCTCTAAGGAAAGTTTGGACAAGCTTGTATTGTTTTCTATGGAGTGTTAAAGGCTGCAGGGAGACATGATAGAAGTATATAAAGTTATGACAGGCATAGATAGGGTAGATAGTGATAACCTTTTTCCCAATGTTAGATGTTAAAAGCTGGAGGGCATAGCTTTAGGGTGAGAGGGGCAAAGTTTAAAGAAGATGTGCAGGGCATGTTTTCATTACACAGAAAATGAGAGGTGCCTGGAATGCATTGCATGGGGTGGTGGTGCAAACAGACATGATAGTGACATTTAAGAGGGTTTTAGATAGACACATGGATATGCAGGAATAGAGGGATATGGATTAAGTACAAGCAGAGAAGATTAGTTTAGCTTGGCATCATATTCGGCACTGGCATTGTGGGCCGAAGGGCCTGGTCCTGTGCTGTACAGTTCTATGCTCTATGCCTTACGAAAAAATCTTTTCTGCATCCAAGCTAGGATCTACAGAGCCTATAGTGTAGAGACCAGAATTGAAAGGGATACTCCAGTCATATATTCCTTGCCTTTATTTAAGAAGTGCTGTATCCCATTTGTTGTACTAACGTTTCCCTCAGTATGCCGTGGCATGTTCAAAGATTTACAGACATAGAAACAAAGATTGTTCAACCTCAAGACTAACCCATTCATCCCTCGTTATTCTTTCCAACAAAGTGTATAATTTCGCACTTCATCAAATGTTATTGGCCATTTATCTGTCCATTCTGCCAGCCTATGTCCACTGGTTGCCTGTAACTGTGCCCCATTGATTGCCACAGCTCCATGTTTGTGTGTCGGGTTTTGGGTAACTGGCTCAAATGCCTGTTCCATTACAGCTTAGTTCACTCTGGCACTCAGATAACATTATTACCATCTATTCAATGATTAAATGACCAAACTGTTAAAGCAGTGCAGGAATGAATATCAATCCATATTGTTGTGAGGTGCAAGTATATTATTTGTATATGTTGTCCTGCATCACGTACGAGTGCACTATATTCTGTACAGAAATTGAATCCTTATCGTTTAGCAGTACGCGGCCTATCATTTGTTTAGTTTAGTTTAGAGATAGACCCACCGGCCCACCGACTCCACGCCGACCAGCGATCCCCGCTCACTAACACTATCCTACACACACACTAGGGACAATTTACAATTTTACCAAAGGCAATTAATCTACACACCTGTACATCTTTAGAGTATGGGAGGAAACTGGAGCATTCAGAGAAAACCCCCACAGGGAAAAAAATAGTTAGGCCACAGATGTGAGCCTAAAAGCATCATTTAAAAAGATCTCTGGGGACAACAGGGCATTACACAAATTTCTTAATGCAGAAAATATAAACTAAATAAATCCCCCTTCACTTACGTCACTGATTGCTTTTTGCTTCTGGGCGACTTGTACAACCTCTGGACTCATAACTCCAGTAGAATACCAACTGTTATCTCCTCCATAAGTAGACTGATAAGCATTCTGTAATGTTAGAAAAATGAGAAAATCACTTGATTTATAAGTGACAAATCTTAAAATGTACAACATAAAAATGTAATTAACTTAAAAAGACCAAGTAGTCATATGTTACCCCACTGATAAGATTCATATTTTTCTGGGCTTGGAGAATGCCAGGTGGGAGGTGATAGGACTCCTTTGTTTCATCCCATTCTTTAGTGTATTGCACCTGCAAACCGGAGTATTTTTAAAAGCTCATTTATATTTGTTTTTATGTGTAAAAATGTCCACAGAAATAAGAAGGAAAACACTGAACATTGAAACTTTGCAGGGGTCACATCCAATTTTCAACCTTTAATGCTAGAGTTTAGACCCTCAAGCTAGAGGGTTGAGGGTCTACACTCAAGCCTCAACCTTGAGCCCTGCATTTTAATAAACTTGTCAGCAAAATTGCAAAACAACGGACAGACCTCCTCTTTGGTTTTAGATTTTAGGGCGGCACGGCGGCACAGCGGTAGAGTTGCTGTCTTACAGTGCTTGCAACACTGCAGACCCGGATTCAATCCTGACTACGGGTGCTCTCTGTGTGGAGTTTGTACGTTCTCCCCGTGACCGCGTGAGTTTTCTCCGAGATCTTCGGTTTCCTCCCACACTCCAAAGACGTACAGGGTTGTAGGTTAATTGGCTTGGTAAATGTAAAAATTGCCCCTAGCATGTGTAGGATAATGTTCATATGCGGGGATCGCTGGTCGGTGCAGACGGTGGGACGATGGGCCTGTTTCCGCGCTGTATCTCTAAATTAAACCAAAATTTCAAAGCAATTGGTGCAAATGTAAGGTGGCAATATTTGATATTGATCAATAGTGTAAAATTGATGATAATTAGTGAGAAGCCCATTTTACATCTCTCCAAGGTTTTATTACCATTGACCATACAGGATCTGACATTCTACTGGGGCAATGCCTGTCCACATCTCTGCTGCAGATTGCATTTAGGTTCATGAGCTCAGTGAGAGGACCCTTCATTGCACCCCACTTGATGACTGAAAGGACTATGGTAAGGAAGAATGGAATAACAAGGAACTGTTGGTTTATACCAAAGATAGACGCAAAATGCTGCAGTAACTCAGTGGGTCAAGCAGCATCCCTGGAGAACAAGGATCACGAGTCCAACGCCAAACATTGCCCAAGTCTGAAGAAGGGTTCTGGCCTGAAACATTACCTATCATCCATGTTCTCCTGAGATGCTGCCTGACCCGCTGAGTTACTCCAGCATTTTGTGTCTATCCACGATAAAGAAGACTTGTACTTGGTTCCATCTGAAATAACTGCACCGTCTGTACTCTGCATCTCAGTAAAAGGAGGTTTTAATGTGGAAACTCAAAATGAATTGTTTTGAAGGGATAGGTCGAAGTACTACCCTACACGCAATCCCAGGAACTTACTTAAGTTATGTGATGGATTCCAACTAAAGTTGAGGCATTATGGAATTAAAGCCTAATTATGATGCCCACAATAGACAATAGGATCAAGTCACTTACCTTACTGGCGAGTCGTCCAACAGTACAGGCATGCTCTAGTTGCTTCGATTTTATATCCCACTGAAAAACCGATTTGAATTTTTCGGCATCTTCACGGTACTTAATCTAAGTACAAAAATTCACCAGACAGTTTATGATAGTGAATTTTACAATGCCTTTTAAGGATCATATCCATGGTAATGCTCTTGTCACAATTTCTCTTCATTTCATCACAAAAGAGTCCTTATCCTTGACAATCAATGACTTTGCCATCATGTATCAATGGTTCACTGGTACCATCAATAATCCCCATTCCATCAATATCCTGGGATCCACAATTGACCGGAATCATTACTGGATTAGACATTATTGCTGATCGATCAAGTCACTGACTGGGGATCATCATTTCTTGTAACAGGAGGTTACTATCAACTCCATCAACTCCGCCTGAATCTCATACCTTCCAGCGACATGAGGGTAGATTGACAGTCGTCAATTAACTTACCGATACTTGGCATGTGGGTGGAAACTGCAGTACTGGAGAAATCTCATATGGCCACACTGTGAAGGTGCAATCTCCACACAGACAGAAGCAGAGTCCAGGATCGAACTTGGATGGCTGGAACTGTGCGGCAGTAACATTACCTTTTGCACCATTGTGGTAATCTCCCGACTCACCTCCCAACTCACCACTATCTTTGTGTGATGGAATAATCCCCACTGGCTGGAAGAATGCAGTTCCAACACCACTCAAGAAGCAGAAAACCATCCAAACCATCACAATGTATTGGCATTCCATCGGCTATTCTAAAACTTCATTGCCTCCACTACAAAGGACCGTGTCTGCAGTCATGCCATCTAGAGAACGTGTTGCCACAAATTGCCAAGGTTTCCTCAACAGCACCTCCCAAACCAGCCATCTCTACCACCAAGAAAATCAAGCACTGCAAATGCATGAGACTACCTCCTGGTTTCCTACCCTGATGAGTCCAGTCCTGACTTCGAATTCTCTCTCTGGTCTAATATTATTATGGAATCTACATCTTGCAACACCACATTGAGACCTCCTTCTTGCATGGACTGCAACAGTTCGAGCAGGCAGCTCTACTGAGCAATTAGAGATGGACAATACATGCTGGTAATGTTCACACATGATAAATGAAAAAAAAAAGATTTTTAATGTAAATTATTTGTCATTAGCTCCAATGCGTGCTACATCTTATTGTAGAGCGGTTCAAAGTTAAGTATTAGAATTTAATAAAAAGGAACTGCAGATGCTGGTTTATACCAAAGATAGACACAGACACAAAATGCTGGAGTAATGCTGTAGATTTGAAGGAGGGACCCGACCTGAAATGTCCATTTTCTTCAGAGATGCTGCCTCACCCGTTGAGTTACGCCAGCATTTTGTGTCTATCAAAGTTAAGTATTGTTAGCTTCAGAGTAACAGGTAAATTATATCACTTAAATTGCATAGATTGAGTCAAATAATTCTGCTATGAAAGATGAAGATCATGCGCCAGGGGACCCTTACAAACAAACTCACATGAGAATTTCACTTCTAATAAATGGCCTCATACTGATAACATTCAACTTTAAACACACAAATCTGTATTGACAGAGCAGGTTTTAGGGGAGCATTCAAGAAAGATTATTATTTCCTGATTTTCTCAATTAATTCATTTTTAAAGCACAATTCTTGTTACTATTATATTCAGTTACTGGTATCAGTCAGAAAGCATATTGGAGAGTATTAGATGATTTTTATTCTTTTTTTTAGTTGACACAAAATTATTAAAATGGAACGAAAATAGACTATACTGAGTTAAGAACTAAAATTCAGATTCCAATTACAATAGAACAATTTCAACTACACCAGAACTAAAATTCAACTGCAGTAAAAGATATTAACGGTTAAAAATAATGTTATACATAAACATTAATGGTAAAGGACATGCTAAAGTGATCGCGAACATTTTCGTTGTACACAGTAGAAAAGGCAGAATATGTTCCTGACAAAGTTTTCGTGATTTTCCTTTCAGATCTACAACACCAACGTAATAAGCATCGGTTTCATTATACAAAGTCATGCACAATTTATTTAGTATTTCTGGACCAGATTGGTGATTTGTGGTTGAAACCAGCAAAACATCATGAGGTGGAACAAATAACAAGAAGTAAAGCTGACTCTATGATTTTAACCTTTGCATGAAGGCGAAGGTTTCATGTACAGTTGCCATCCAGAAATAGATGTTGCTGTAACACAGATTCATTGGAAGATTTGCATGTCACCGAAAGCAAGAGAATAAGTTCATCGAATTCACTGCAAAACCTGTGCAACGTGAGATACTCAATCATCTGATAATTAACTACTTACGATTTAATAACTGCTTTGTGTTATTTCAATTGAAACAGAACCCATGCTTAGGAAGGGGGGAAATCCCGACGCAAATTATTTCGAGTTGTTTAAATTATTTCAGTCTTGGATGATCTTTAAGATTAAAATGTTTTAATGTCCTTTTATAGTCATATGTACCCACCTCACTTGACTCACTTTGTTTTTTCACGTTCATGTTCAGCGGAGTGTCAAGTATACTTGTGAACTTGTTCAGTTTGGGGTTGTGCCTGCGAATTAAGGGGGGAAAGGACATTGCACGTAATTTAGAAAATTAAGTCAATAGCTTTGTCGAGCAATTTCACCTAAAGTTGCCCAGGCAAGATTCTCAAAATCATACAATCTATTCTTACTATTAATAGATTGAAGAATTCCGGTGGAATAAATATCTAAAATTAGAATAGCTGTGAGACTGTTAGTGTACACAGTAACAACAAAAATAGACTCGAGCAGTTTAACAGTTACTGATGACATTGTACTTCTAATTTTATGTTTTCAATGTATTTGCCATCTTTTAAAGATACATTAATAACATATAAAAACATTGGTAAATATCAATAGGCCACATAAGCCATCACTAATATCAAAAATCACTTACGCCTGGCAATAAGGCTTCTTCTCATGGCTGATAAAATTATTTACTGTCAGGATCATTTTGCAGACCTCACAATGAAAGCAAGACTTGTGCCATGTCTGTAAATAGCGAAAGTAAACACTGTATTAACTGTCCACGATCTGCATTAATAATGACACTTCAACAAAAGTCTGGCAATGTTCACTTACCTGATCCAAGCAAACTAACTTCTCTGCAGGATAAACCCCGAACCCACAGCGGGCGCATGATGTGTTCATTTTGATTGTGGGTTAATGGGACAACGAAAAAGCCTTTCCTTTCCCCTGAGTTGTGCTTCGTGTGCCCCTACCTTTATCCTTCCTCTGTGCTCGAACCTGTTGCTGGCAGTCAACTGCTTTATTTCACAGCTGGGCCTGCCTCGTCCCCCGCTCCTCACCTATTGGTTGAAGCTGCCCGTTGTCGGGCCCTGATCTCCAGGATGTGGCTTGTGTTTGGTCACCAGAGCTGTCAACCACAAGGCACACTCGTGTGCGAATTGTATCAGGTTTAAGTCGGGAGAGTGACTGGTCCTCATGAATGTCTCGTCCCAAAATAGGATGGAATGATATGTTGCTAAATACAATTTGACGTCAACCCCATGCAGAAGGGAACTGACAACATTTTATGGGCACAGTAAAAATCAAATAAATAAGGTCCATATTTTGAAGTACATAGAAAATAGGTTTCTAGGAATTGGCCATTCGGCCCTTCGAGCCAGCACCACCATTCAATATGATCATGGCTGATCATCCAAAATCAGTACCCTGGTTTTGCTTAAGATAGACACAAAAACCTGGATTAACTCAGTGGGACAGGCAGCATCTCTGGAGAGAAGGAATGGGTGACATTTTGGGTCAAGATTCTTCTTTCTCCCCATATCCCTTGATCCCGTTAGTCCTAAGAGGTAAATCTAACTCTCTCTTGAATATGCTCTTGAGTACAATTCAGTTTCCTGTGAATTTTCTTTCAAAACGCTTCAAAATCGTCCAATTGTTTAGTAAGTGAATTATTTAATCATTATTTTACTTATCAAGTGAACATTATAAACCATATAATTATTCTTATAGCAATGTAGTTAATCAGCCAGTGTAAATAGAATCATTGCATGATAGTATTCACCTCATCTTATCATTACAACATGACCTCATTCAGAGTAATGGAGTTTAAAGGAACAAGAACATATCAGTAACATAATAGCATATTTCAAGTTCAACTTTTTTAAATTAATGATTATATATGTGTTTTCTTTCATCTCCAAGAAGACAATATTAGACCTCTTCATGTATTCTGCATTGGTGTTACCCAATTCAATCCTTCCACTATTTCATTCTTCTGTAGAACTGGGAAGTGACTAATAAAATTGTCATGCCATCCATGATTCATTTAGGATTAACATTCATGTTTATGATATAATCATAGCCCCTAGAATGAGTTTACACATTAATGTGTCTACAATAATTGTACGGTGTGCATTGATCAACTTGGATTTGTTTCTAATGATAGTGATTTTAGAAGACTAATATGCTCTTTTATCTTTTATTACACCAATCCACTTTGCATACATTAAAATCATAATCCTAAGTCAAAAGTCAGTCAAAGTCAATTTTATTGTCAATCCTCAGCCAGTTTACACAGACAGAAAATCGAAATACCGTTTCCCACAATCCCGAGGAACAAAGTGCATAAAACAAAAGGCACAGCAAACAACAATCAACATAAAATATAAAATATAAAATATAGTCACTTCAAATTTTTTTTTTTTTTAAAGTGTCTGGTGCTGGATGTGCGTGTGTGTGGGGTGTTAAAGTCCAGGTCCCATAGGGGCAGGGGAGAGAGGAGGAAGGGAGGGGAGAGAGTTCAGCATCCTGACAGCCTGGTGGAAAAAACTGTTCTTTAGTCGGGTGGTGCTTGACCTCAGGCTGCGAAACCTTCTCCCTGAAGGCAGGAGGGTGAAGAGGCTGTTGGAGGGGTGGGAGGGGTCACCCACAATGCTCAATGCTTTGCGGGTGAGGCGGGTGGTGTAAAGGACCAGGAGTGTTGGGAGTGAGGCGCCAGTGATCGTCTCAGCAGTGTTCACTATGCGCTGCAGGGTCTTACGGCTGGAGGCTGTGCAGCTTCCGAACCACACAGTGATGCAGCTGCTGAGGATGCTCTCGATGGCACCTCGGTAAAAAGTGTACATGATGGGTGTGGGGGCTCCCGCTCTCTTCAGTTTGCGGAGGAAGTAGAGGCGCTGCTGGGCTTTCTTGGCGATGGACGTGATGTTGTTGCTCCAGGAGAGATCCTCGGTGATGTTCACCCCCAGAAATTTGGTGCTGCTCACCTGCTCCACAGCAGCACCATTGATGGTCAATGGGTGGGGGTGTTGGGTGTGCGTTCTCCTGAAGTCGACAACAATCTCCTTTTTTTATTAGCCAAGTATGTTTTGCAACATACGAGGAATTTTGTTTGCCATACAGTCATACCAAAAAAGCAACAAGACACAGAACTACATAAAAATTTGACATAAACATCCACCACAGGGCTCCTCCACATTCCTCAATGGGATGGAAGGCAATAAAGTCTTATCTTCTTTCCTTCTGTTTTCCTGCGGTCGGGGGAGTCGAACTATCCGCCATCGGGGTGATTGAAGCTCCCGCAGCCGGCGATCGAAGCTCCTGCATCGGAGCGGTCGAAGCCCCCGCGGCTTGGAGCTCCCAAAGTCGGTCTCTAACCAGCGACCGAACTCCACGTTGTTAAAGTCCGCAAGCTTCCGCGGTTGGAGCTCTGAGGTCCCAGCAAGAGGCCGCCAGCTCCACGATGTTAGGCCGCAGTGCGGACGGAGATACGACAGAAAAAGTCGTATCTCCGTCGATGAATTCGATTTTTTTAAGTTTCCCCCACCCCACCCCACCCCACATAACACCCATTGACCTAAAATGATAAGAATTACAAATAAGTAAAAATTCCAGCCTGTGTAGCATATGACTTAACAAGGAGCATATAGTAATTTAAAGAATGAGATTTAATTGAGCTAGTGTCAGTGATCTGTATGGGCATTGGACGCTTATTCATGAATAACCTGCTCCCAAACGCTCAGTTAAATTTTGCCAGCACTGTTCATTTCCAGACTTTATTTCAGCCGCAGTCCAAAGACAGAATAGCTGAATTCCAGAGGCAATCTGAGAATGTTTTGGCATCTGAAGAAGGATCTCAACCTGAAACGTCACCCATTCCTTCTCTCCAGAGATGCCGCCTGTCCCGCTGAGTTACTCCAGCTTTATGTGTCTATCTTCATGATAAAACTGAAATAAAACACAAAATGGTGGATATACTCAGCAGGTCAGGCAACGTCTGTCAAGAGAGAAACAGATGCTTCAGGTTGATGACCCTATTTCAGAACTGGAAAAGTAAGAAAACAAGCATGGTTTATGGTGTAAACACAGGTTGAGGGATGGAGAGAACAAAGGGAATGTTTGTGATAGAGTGAAGATTGAGAGTGTATTTGGTCACCCAAGTAACACAATTGCATTTGGTGCCATCTGATCAGAGAATGACGTGTTTGGAAGAATGCAGATGAAGCAAAATAAATGAAGGCAGTTTGAGAGTAAAAAAACAAGTAGAACTGTGCACGTGACAATAATAAACAATGTTAAATTTAATAAAAACAAATACTCGGTAGTTCAATTACCCTCTGTGAGGAGAGTAAAAGTGAATTAACATTACAAATAGATAATCTTGCATCAGAACTGACCAGCTCTGAAACAACTGTAAAGGCTGATCATTAAAGGCTGACATTGTTGAATTCCATATTGAGCCCTAAAGGTTACAATGTGTTCTGTTCGAAGATGATACAGAGTTCCTCAATGCCTAAATGCCTGCTTCTGCGCTGTATCTCTAAAAAAAACTCAACCAAACTAAACATTGTGGCCCAATCCTACTTGCTACATGATTGAATGGTGGAGTAGACATGGGCCAAATGGCTTAATTTTGATCCGATCACTTGTGACCTCATGATAACAGAACTAGTGTGCAAAGGTGATCCATGGTCAGTGGGCCTGTTTCCATACAGTATCTTTGCCAAAAGGCCTGTTTCCATGCCGTATCTTTCAATTAAATAATTATATATCGGATATACTGAAATTGTTCAGTATAAGGACGCATATAGCAGCACTTCCCAACCAGGTGATCACCTGTGAAACTTTAATGGGAATACTAAATAATCCTATTATACACCATCCTGACTTAGTTATTTATCATTGTCGTAAAACACTTGAGACAGAATGCTAGAACCTCTACTTAAGAGTATTACAGGAGCACCTATATTAATAGACTCTCGAGTTCAAAAAAGCTCACCAATATCCTGAAATAGAAATGGACAATGCATAGTAAATGCAAGCACGAGAATGTTAAGAGCATTTTGTTTTTAATGATGCACCATTGTTTCTTGGCTGAAGCAACATCCAGGTGGATATTACACTTATCCCGTGTAACATCTAAAGTTGCAGCAAAGTTTCATCCATCTAGGAATATTTAACTGACATTTGTAATGTCTTTGTGCTGGGCGATAACAACAAATGGCAGGATTTAATTCTAGATTCTCAATGGTTTTGTTCAGTTTACGTTTTGTCAGGTGTACTGACATAAAGTGAAAAGCTGTTGTTCCATGCTCACCAGTCAACATAAAAACTATACATGATTACAATCGAGCCATCTACAGTGCACAGATACATGATAAAAGAAATGTGCCAGATAAAGTCCAGGAAAGTCCAACTAAAGATAGTCCAGGGGTCAAAAAATGCTTATGACCAAGTTTCAATTTAACCCTTTGATTAATGCAGGAAAAATCTAATATGGGCACAATGCTCCATTAAATGTTTTTCTACAGAAACAAAAATTGTGAATCAATCCACATACACAGATATTTCATTTCTGGTTTTTTTAATTAAAACTTCCTGTTGTTTGCAAACTTGGGCCTTCAGTTTATAACAGCAAACACACTCCCTGCCTCACAGTCAAAGTCCAGTCCCAGGCCAGGGTATGATTTCTGCAGCAGAAACATAATCATTCTTTTTTTCACTCAGGGTACACGTGGGCTGAATGGTCTTGCCAGTCATTAACCAATTCAACTTGGAACTTTGTACATAAGTAACCCCCACAATCATTGTGCAGATTAGTCATGAGTGTGTTGTAATCTGGATGATTAAGAATGAGTAAATCATATTTTCAATATGTACCTCATTTTAAAATTCTTAACATGGCCGTTTTAAATCTGTAATTGGGTCACCGTGAACGATTAATTTAAGTAACACATTGCATTCTTTATTTTTTTTTATATGTTTCTTCTGCACACTAATTTTTATTTGTTAATTTAACAATCAAAGGTCAACTAGTCGTTTAATAGTAAATTGCAGTGAATAGATTATTGAAAAAAGAGACAGATAGAGCCAATGAACTTACAAGACTTACCACATAACTATCTATCTAACTACCTTGAACCAATCGAAAGGATCAGAGGCGAATGTGTAAATCGTTTTGAGAGCGGATACAGAGGCGGGGTTGGTTTAGTCTTGAATTTAATTTGGGAACTGGAAGTTTCGGTTTCTACCTGATCCACAACTGACCCCACGCAGTAAAGCACCATGGCGCAGGCGAACGGCGCCTCCGGAATTGCTGCAATTTGCCTTATCTTCTTCGGTGGTAAGCTTTAATGTTAAAGTTACAATGTCAAAGTCGAGTTAATGACTGTTGGAGTGTAGTTGGGACTTCCGCCTTTGGCAGTGAGTTATTACAGAAGTCGCAGGTGTACGCATCCATGTCCTGTAAACTCCAACACTAAACAGTTGCGGTTAGAGGACGTCAAAGTAAATTTCAGGTGCTTGGAATCGCCACTTTATTGCCAACTCTCCAAGAGTTTGCCCAGATTTGGAGGAATTGTCCTTTTACTCTTTCAGTGTGGTCAACGTTTTGGGGCCAATCGGATGTAGACTTTCTTGTAATTCTCCTTCTGTAAGGACGTGAGAGAATGGTCACATTTGGGCTTTTGCCGAAGTTTATCCTTTTAGAATCAAAAGTAAACCTTGCTTCGTCGAACCTTGACCGTGTGAAGCGTGATAAGACTTCGTTTTTGTGCCTTGCAACTCTTTAGTTTGGAGTTGCTCTCTCACTATATTTGGGTTGAGCATGTGTTTAAGGTCGGGGTGTTGGCTTAAGATGTGGCAAGCTCCGTATAATGAGACGCAAACTAAACATCTGGCTGAAAGTACCGGCTGGATATTTCGTGGCGGGGCCCCTCTCTGCTGTACGTAACCCCGCCTACTTTTGGTCTGGGTCCCTTTCCGAAACGTTGCTGGATTTCCAAGTTACACTGGCTCGGATATTGAGTTCCAGAAATGCCACGATAGGATGTTTTATAACAATGTTTTAAAGAAACTGGAGATAAAACGAGAAAAGCAGGTCAGGCAGCATATATGGGGAGATGTGGGATGACATAAAGACACGTGGGTTTATAATAATAATAATGCATTACATTTATATAGCGCTTTTCATATACTCAAAGACGCTTTACAGGGATTTAGAGAACATAGGGAAGTGAATAAATAGATAAATAAGTAAACGAACAGAAAAAGGAGACAGAAGGTGAGGTGACGGTCAGTGGTTGAAGGCAGTGCTGAACAGGTGAGACTTCAGCGATGTTTTGAATGTGGTGAGTGTGGAGGAGTCTCTGACGGTTTGGGGTAGTGAGTTCCAGAGGATGGGAGCAGCGATGGAGAAAGCCCTGTCCCCCCAGGATCTGAGTTTGGTCCGGATGGGGAGGGACAGGAGGTTGGCAGCAGCAGAGCGGAGCGTGCAGGTGGGAGTGTGCCTGTGGAGGAGGTCAGTCAGGTAGGATGGGGCCAGGTTATGGAGGGCTTTGTAGGTCATGAGGAGGATTTTGTACTGGATTCTCTGGGGGATGGAGCTTGTAAAGGACGGGGGTGATATGGTCACGGATCGGGGAGTGGGTGAGTAGACGGGCAGCGGAGTTTTGAATGTATTGAAGTTTACTGATGATTTTTGAGGGTGAGCCATAGAGGAGGCTGTTGCAGTAGTCCAGACGGGAGGTGATGAAGGCGTGGATGAGGGTTTCTGCAGCTGTGGAGGAGAGGGATGGACGGAGATGGGCGATGTTTTTGAGGTGGAAGAAGGCTGTCTTTGTGATGTGTTTGATGTGTTTGTTGAAGGATAGGGTTTGATCAAAGATGATTCCAAGATTCCGGATGTGAGGGGAGGTGGATACTGGGAGACCATCAATATTGAGGATGAAGTTTTGGGTGGATTTGGTGAGCGTTTTTGGACCAATGATGATGATTTCAGATTTGTTGCAGTTGAGTTTGAGGAAATTTGATTGAAGCCAAGATTTTATTTCAGTGATGCAGTTTGTCAGTGTAGAGTGTGTGGTGGTGGAGATTGACTTGGTGGAGATGAGGAGCTGGATATCATCGGCGAAGCAGTGGAAGTTGAGACCATGACGGCGGATTAATTGACCAAGGGGGAACAGGTAGAGGATGAAGAGGAGGGGGCCAAGGACTGAGCCTTGGGGGACACCTTGGGGGAGGGGAGCGGTGGGGGATTTACAGTTGTTAATGGAGATGAACTGGTGCCTGTCGGGGAGGTAAGATTTGATCCAGGATAGGGCTGTGCCGGTGATGTTAAAGGAGGTTTCAAGTCGGGTGAGGAGAATGGAGTGATTTATGGTGTCAAAGGCGGCGCTGAGGTCAAGTAGGATGAGGATGTTGAGGTTGCCAGCGTCAGAGGAGAGGAAAAGGTCGTTTGTGATTTTGAGGAGCGCAGTTTCAGTACTGTGGTTGGAGCGGAATCCGGATTGGAAAGTTTCATACAGGTTATTGGTAGAGAGGTGGTATTTGAGTTGGGAAGCTACAGCACGTTCCAAAACTTTGGACAGAAAGGGTAGGTTGGAGATTGGTCTGAAGTTGTTTGGGGTGTCAGGGTTGAGACCAGTTTTTTTCAGAATGGGGGTGACAGCAGCGATTTTGAGGGATGGCGGGACGATGCCAGTGGACAGGGAGGAGTTTATTGTTGCAGTGATAAGTGGAGAGAGAGCAGGAAGGCAGGCCTTGACAAAGCTGGAGGGGATGGGGTCCAGAGAGCAGGTGGCAGTTTTTATTCCTGTGAAGAGGTCAGAGAGGTCGGTGGTGGAGACTGGGGAGAACTGAGGCAGGGGTTGACAGGATAAGGGGGGGCAGGTGCGTTGGTGGTTAAGGTGCTGTAGATGCTGTCTATTTTGCTTTGGAAGAATGAAAGGAAAGTGGTGCATTTGTCAACTGTGAATGACTGGGAGATGGTGTCCAGGGGGCTGAGGAGTTTGTTTATTGTAGAGAAGAGTGGGTTTATAGGTTAATTGGCCTCTGTAAATTGCCCTTCGTTTGTAGGAAATGGACGAGAAAGGAGGAAAGCTGAACTAGTGTGAACAGGCGATTGATGGCTGGTGTGATATTGGTGGGTTGAAGGGCCTGGTTCCATGTTGCATCTCCAAAAGCTAACAACTGGATCGGGTAGATTTAGAGGGATATATAGGCCAAAAGTAGGCAGGTGGTACTAGTGTAGATGGGCATGTTAGTCGGTGTGGGCCAGTTGGGCTGAAGGGGCCTGTTTCCATACTGTAACTATAACTATGAAATGTGCAGTAGATCTTTGCAATATAAGCTATAACATAAAGCAATTGGACCCTGCAAACAGATTTCTAGTTAATTGTTCATAGAATGTTAAGACTTGTTAGGGACATGCTAATATTTGTAACTTGCTGTAGTTTCAATTGCTCAGTCAACTGTTTTTTTATGGTATACTGTTCAAAATGTACTTGTAAATGAGTATATTTAGTTTGCTTGACCTCTTGTGCAAAGAGTAGCTTTAACTTTGTTTGGGTTTCGATTATTAGTTTCTCCAGTCGTTGTTTCAAAGCAGCAGAAGTTTGACTACATACTGATAATGGCCATGTTTTTGCTTTTGAGTCTTAATGTAATTCAAAATGGTGCTGGAATTTTTATCTCTGGGATATCATATGTCAGATTTTCTAATCTATTGACTGGTGCTCTGATTGGTACATGTACTGCAGGGAATCATCACAAACAATAAATTATTTGTGTAATAATCAGTCTTCTGGTAGTAACATCTGTGGTGTGAGGGAAGTAATTATCTATATTTGGGGTTGAAGCCCTGCATCAGGACTAAGTGGAGAGGGAAGGTGGCTGGTACAAAGAGGATGGGATGGGGGGGAGGGGTGTGAGTGAGACAGGGCCAATGGGCGATTAATAGACTGAGGAGGGGTGAAGGGACAGGTAAGCAGGAGAGGGGGCGGGTTGGGAGGTAGGTGAATTAGACAAAAAAGTAGTGCCAAATGAGGTGGAGACGTTTGCTAGGTGAAAAGCAAGAAGTCTAATGGCTACCAGTGCTGAAATCTCCGAGATAGGAACCATTAGCAGAGGAAAAGATGGAAGCAGATCCAAATGCTGGAGGGGCAGGCCGGTGAAATGAGCGGATGGAACTGGGGGAGGGTGAGATGAATGGGCGTATGGTGGGAAAGTAGGTTAAATGGGTAGACCAAAGGGGGAGGAAGAAGCACAACAAGTGAAAATTGATAGAAATGATCAGCCATGATCATATTGAATGGCAGTGCTGGCTCGAAGGGCCGAATGGCCTCCTCCTGCACCTATTGTCTATTGATTAAAATTAGAATATTTTAGTGTTCACACCAATTGGGTTGTAACCCACAAGTGGAATATGAAGTTATGTTCCTCTACTATGCACTGAGCCTCACTCTGGCAGTGAAGAAGACAGAAAATGGAATGGTCAGTGTGGGAAGGGGAATTGAAATGGCTTGCAACCAGGAGTTTGGGATGCCCAAACAGTGTACTGAAGATAAACAGGTACATGTGCTTGGATATATATAGACAAGTGTATGCTTTACCAGTGCACCTATTCAATGCTTGGTCTTGCCAGTACACAGGTTGCTGCATTGGGAGCCTCAGATGCAGTAGATCATGTTGGAAGAGGTACATGTCAATCTTTCCCTTGCCTGGAGGTGTTATTTGGATCCTTGTATGACTGGGAGGGTGGGGGGGAGGAGGAATGGGGAGGGTTGCACTTCCTGCAGTTGTGGGGGTTAGATTGGAAGGGGAGGGATGAGCAGAGCAGGGAATTGTGGAGCAAATGTTCCCTGCATAAGGTAGGAAGGGGTGGGGCAGGTGTATATCGTGGTTAGTGGCAGGATTGGAACTAGCTGAACAAGAACCAGGTTATTTAATGAACTGGGCGAGTTTAAAGGAATGCAGGCAGCATTGCCCGATGAGCTACAAGACAACCTATTGATTTCCAAGCAATCCAAATGCAGATTTTTGGAGGCTTGTGTCATTTCAATGTTTTGCCTATATTTAGTTTGGACTTTCCATGGTTGTGAAAGATTTCTGCAGGCATGTGGTGCTAGTGGGTTAGAAATCAACTGAGCCTATGATTGTCGCTCAATACAGTTGCTGCTATTAACATTGTTTATAGAACATGGTACAGCACAGGAACAGGCCCCTTCAGCCCACAAAGTTTGTGCCAAAGATGATGCCTAGTTTAACTGATCTCATCTGCTTATACATGATCCATTTTCCTCTCACTGCACTCCCATTTACCTATCTAAAAGCTGCTTAAACACCACTATCATAATCTGCCTCCACCATCCCAGGCAAGGGGTCCAATCTCCCACTAAAGTGTGTATATTTATATAATTATTATACCAAAACTCTGTTTGTGTGTACGATGCCCTGTACACAGCCAAAACGGTACATGACAGCATTGACAATTTTCGGCCCACCCTACTCACCATTCCCCATGGTCTGAATAAACCCACTTTTGTTACTTTTTAAAAACAATTTACCTAATAAGCTTTAATAAATGCGCTCCTCCCCCCCCCCCCCCCCCCCCCTCCCGGGAGGATCGGCACCCGTCTTGGTATGCCCCGCGCATGACCTTCCTCCCATGGAGCAGCGCGGCGGCACAGGATCCATAAGATGGCTGATCGCAGCCGAACTACAGGAAAGGCTTTGACTCCACGCCCGGCCCGCAGGAGAAATGGGGCCGAGGTCAGTGCCTTTTCCCTCTTTCCCCCTTTGCCCACCCACAGGGGCACTCCCCGCCCAACAACAGGTCCACGGTTGGGCTGAGGAATGATGGGGGGGGCAAGAGGAGTGAAGGGGATGGGGAGAGGGGAGGAGAAGGTGCCACACCAATGCAGGAGAGGTTTGGACCCAATGGGTCCACTTGGTCTAGTCTCCATTAAACTTCCTCCTCATCTTGTTGCAAAATCCTCCAGTGTTGGACATTTCCACCTTGAGAAAAATGTTCAGACTATCTGCCCTATCGATGCCTCTCGTATTTTTATATACTTTTAAGTCTCCCCTTGACTTTTGTTCCAGGGAAAATAATCCAAGTCTATCCAACCTTCCTGCAGCTGTAAACCCCTCTAATCAAGACAGCAGGCTGGATAAACCACCTCTGCACCCCTTCCAAAATCTCCATCTTTCCTGTAATTGGGTGACCAGAACTGCACAAAATACTCCAAGTATATGTATGATACACTGCCTTTACCATCCTATCTACCTCTGCTGCCACCTTCAGTGAGCCATGAACTTGAGATCACAATGCAGTTAAAGGCCTTGCTATTAACAGTACACTCTCCCCTTGTATTTGACTTCCCAAAGTGCAGCACTTGACATTTGCTCAGGTTAAACTCCACCTGCCACTTCTCCACCCATTTCTGCATCTTACTATCTGACAGAATTCCTTACTGTCTGCAACTCCTTCAATTTTGGTGTCATCAGCAAACTTTGTCACCAACCAATCTATGTTTACATCTAGATAATTTGTGTAACACACATAGCTAAGCTCCCAGCACAGAACTCCTCTAGTCACAAACCTCCAGCCAGAATATCTACTTTCCACTACAACTGACTTCTATGAATAAGGCAGTTTTGGATCCATACGACCAAGTCATTGGTAATCCTGTGCATCTCAATCTTCTGGATCAGCCTACCATGAGGGACTTTATCAAAAGCCTTGCTAAAATCCATTGCATGTAACATCCACTGCCTTACCATCATCAGTCTTCTTTGTCACCTCAAAAAAAAAACCTCATTCAAGTTAGTAAGGCATGACCTGCCATGTATAAAGCTGTGCTGGCTATCCCTAATTAACCCATTCTCTTCCAAATGGGAGTAAATCCTATAATCACAATTCTCTCCAATAGTTTCCCTGTCATTGATGTCAGGCTCATTGGCTTATAGTTTTCTGAATTCCCTCTACTTCCCTTAAATAAACTAACAGCATTGGCAATTTCAATACTCTGGGATCTTGCATGTGGCTAGAAAAGAAGCTAAAATCCTTGTCAAGGCCCCTGGAATCTCGTCTTTCTTTCCTCCCTCAATAACCTAGCATAGATCCCATCAGGCACTAGGGATCTAGGCACTAGGTACAACTTAATGCTCTTAAAGGGCCTCCTTGATCTCAACCTGCTGTAACATATTTGTATTCTTCACTGATTTTGCTGTCTTCCAAGTCCTTCCTGGTCAATACACGTGCAAAGTATTTGTTTAGTACCTTGCCTGCATCGTCTGACTATCTTTGGCATCCCAGGGACTTCATTCCTTGACCTTCTATAATTCTCTCATTTACTACTGTTCAAGGTGCAAATGTTGTCTATTATGTGCAATCACTGAAATTATGTTTACATGCCCTACAATGTTACATGGAAATGCACAAAAGTGACTTGTGACTATTTTCCTGAAGTAACATTTGCAGACTAAATATTTACATATACTCAGATTGTATTCCTGACAAATAAATTGTAGTCTTAAATGTAAAAATAATCCATTAAAAAATTGTTCACTCAGTAACATGCTGAAAAATTTAGGGAGTGGGCAAGAATTAAAGATGTATTTTGTGTATTCAGACATTAAATTGTTCATTGGGTACACTGTCCTGCTAAATATTGCTTACTTTAACCTGTAATATCAGGGAAAACTATCAGCTAATTTAGTCAAATGTGATTTGCCTTTTTTTGTTATCTGCCTGCATTACTGCAATGGCATGTTTTAAAAGTCAGCAGTTTTGAGTTACATGGAAAAGTTGATCAGCAGCCAATATTAAGATTTTTGGGTTTACTTCTGACCAATTTTGGGTTTACTTCTAACCAATTACTTCTAACCAATTTTGGGTTTACTTCTGATCTTCCCTCAACTGCAAGACTGGTGGACTTTTAAACTATACATCAAGTAAATTTGTTTATTACCTGAATTAATCTTGAGCAGTATAATGTGAATAACAAAAGTTTCTATTTTGTAGTTATTTGTTGCATAGGTGCTGCTCCTACAAAAGAAAAATCTGTGTTGAGGAATGACACTCTTACAAACAAAACAAGATCTTTTCTCAATATGACCTCCATGGGAAATGTGTCTTCTACCAAAAATGAAACCAGCAACAATTTTAGTTTAGATGTCCAACAAAATAGATCTGCAACTGCCCTTCCATTTATTACTCGGAAGATAAATACATCTACTACTTCCCAGTCAAGTAGAGCTGGTTTCCAATCCACCACTGTCGCTAAGACTGAGGAGATGATACCAACCACAGTCAATGATGGTGCAAATGTTAACCAGACAACTGGATCTGAACTGCCTTCCCAGTCAAGTGGACCTGTTCCCCTTCCCACCACTGCAAACAAACCTGAAGACGAGATAAGCACAGTCAGGCCAACCACAGTCAATAATGGTGGAAGTGGTGCCCAGCCAACTGGATCTGAACTGCCTTCCCAGTCAAGTGGACCTGTTCCCCATCCCACCACTGCAAACAAACCTGAAGAAGAGATAATCCCAGTCAGGCCAACCACAGTCAATAATGGTGGAAGTGGTGCCCAGTCAACTGGATCTGAACTGCCTTCCCAGACAACTATTGTAACCCGACTTGTTGATGACAATCTGCCCTCCATTGTTAAAGCAAGTGTTACCAAACCAAGTGCACTTAATATTGACAAAACAGCTAAAACGTTCTTGCAATCTGACAAAAAGGTAGCTGCAAAACCAGCTGTGGATGATGGTCACTTCATAATTTATCTAATACTGGGATCATTGCTTGTATCATTGGCATACATCACGTACCACAACAAAAATAAGGTAAACCAATCAATTTATCAACAATTCATTTCCTTGGCTTAATATGAAGGTTTCAAAGGATCAGCGTGTATAGAAAGCCCTGGGTTTGTTTTCACATAATATTTGAATTGGCTGGCTATATTGTGAGAAGGTATCTAGGATGTAGCCTAGATGGTAGATCATTCCCAACTTTCTGTCAAAATTCCACAGGTTCTCTCTTTATGTGAAGGCATTTTCCCTAAATTGGCTACTCTATATCCTTAAGTTGGAGTCATGCAGAATGGAAATGGGCCCTTCAGCCCAACTTCCATGCTAACCAAGTTGCCCTATCTATACTTGTCCTACCTGCCTGTGATTGACCCATATCCTCCTATCCATATACCTGTCCAATTACCTTTAAATGTTGTTCAAGTACCTGCTTCAACCATCTCCTCTGGCTTGTTCCATATACACACCACCCTCTGTGTTGCTATTAACATTTGTCCTTAAACCTGTTTGTTCTTTATTCCCCAACTCTGGGTTTAAAACAAAAACTCTGTGCAATTACTGTATCCTCTCCCCTTGGATTTTATACACCTTTGGACGTCATCTTCCTGCACTCCAAGGAATAAAGTCCTAACATGCCCAAACCCCTCTCTATAGATTGGGTCCTCGAGTACTGACAACATCTTCATAAACCTCTGCATTCTTTTCATCTTAGCCACATTTATCCTATAGCATGGTGACCAAAGCTGCATTCCCAGTTCCAACCATCTGCTCTGTCAGATATTTCCTTTCCTGCAGAGTCTGTCCAATTTTGTTAGGATTTTAACATTCAATTGGGTTACCACACATACTTCTAAACTCTCTATAAACCCTATTATCCCAATTCCTCTCCAAATTTTCAATTCTGCCATCCAGGAATCATTTTGGTCAACTTTTTTTTAAATCCCTTTCACTGATGGATTAGAAACTGCACTGTAGTTGAGGCGTGATATCACTAAGGGCCTCACTACTGCTGCATTGAGATATTGCTGTCTTCCCACTGAAAACTGATTTACTGCTCACTGCTTTAACTGCATGCTTGTTGAATTGTGTATTGCAAGTAACTTGGGTCCAGTCCAAGCGTATGCCATACACATGACCTGGCACTCGGTAAAAGATTCATTTATTCCCACTTTATCACTGACAGCCAGTTCTGTCTGAATGTTGCCCTTAATCCAAGATGCTTTATTTGCACCATCATCAAAAACCTTCGAGAAATCCCAATACACCACATCCACTGATCTGATCCATTCCACTCTGCTAGATAGTTTCAAAATAAAATGAGTACATTTGACTAGTATGAATGACTTCCTCCTTTATAAATTGTTGCTGACTTTGAATTATTCCATTATTGTTTTCCACATGCTTTGTATCTTTAATAGATTCTTCTACTTTCCCTGCTACTAATGTCCGCCATTTATTTATACCCCTTATACATTTCAATGAATTTGAGAAAGGGGCATCCATTTGACTTTTTTTTTTTTTTTTGCATCCTTATGGCAAATTTTGATGTTCCCTTTAAGCTTGCTCGTATTCTATTTTCTGTCATTAATTCTTGGTCCCCTAGTATTCTATCTTTTCTCTGTCTCTGGGTTTGGTGCTTTTAACCAGTTAATTTGTCTTCTCTTTGGATCAAGTGCTTTCCCCAATTTTGTTTGTTGACATTGGTGAAACCACCTCCATAGGTTTTGTCCCAAATGGGAATGAATAATTATTATAAGCCCATGCTCTCAATTTTTAACATTCATTCACGATTAGCCCCATGAACAATGTTTCCCTATTCTATCTTGGCCAATTATAAATATGTTCCCCTGCAAGTCCATTTATCTGGATTCACGACCTTGGTTCCAGGAACTACAAGATTCTTCCCCATCTAAATCGTATTATGCTTGCTCCTTCCTAAGGGGCCTTGCTTAATGAGATTGCTAAACGATACTTACTCATTACACAATACTTGGTCTAGAATAATCTGCTCTCTTGTTGGCTCCTTGGCACCATCTTCTATATATTCCTCCTCTGTACTGTAATTTGGTTAACTCAATTTGTCTTTGCTAAGGTTACCCATTATTATAACTACCCTTGTTGTAAGCATCACGATTTTAGGATCTACCAACTCTAAGTATTCCTGTTCTTTTTGTAAGGGTAAAACTAAGGAATGGCACTTTCTGCATCCTGAGCTAAGATTCTTCCTCACTTTTGTGCCAATCTTCTTTAATCAGGAATGCTACCCCTAGTTGATTTGGCATAGTCAAACAAGCATGGAAATGGTCCCTTTTGCATGACTTGTCTATGCTGACCAAAATGACCCATCTAAGCTAGTTCCATTTAACCAATATCCCTCTTAACTTTTCCTGTTCATGTATCTGCCCAAATGTCTTCTAATTGTTATAGTACCTCAACTACTCTCTTTTCCAGTTTATTCCATATGCATACAACCCTCTGTCCTTGCAGAGAATACACATTGTTTAATTCTCATCCTTGGCCCTTCAGTACCTGTGTTTCCGTAATATGAATTATATCATAGCTATTTACATATTTTATTTAATTCATGCACCCTATGAATGTTGCGCACAAATAGACATTGTATTTTAAGCTTGTCACTAAGATTCTTATTCCCCTCTGCATTATTATGCATTTTCTCTCCCACTTGCCTCCCTGCTTTGAGTTTAGAGAAATGCAGCGCAGAATCGGGCCCACCAAGTCCGTGCCGTCCAGCGGTCCTTGCACATTTACACAACCCTACACACACAAGGGACAATTTTACTGAAGCTAATTAACCTACAAACCTGCACAACTTTCAAGCGAGGGAGGAAACTGGAGCATCTGGAGAAAACCCACACAGGTCACGGGGAGAACGTATAAATTCCACAAAAAAAGACAGCACCCGTAGTTGGGATTCAACCCGGGTTGCTGGTGCTGTAAGGCAGCAACTCTGCCACCATGCCATGCCACCTTTGGTTCCGATCCCAATGCTATTTTAGTTGTACTTTCCCCTATAGTCCTATAAACACTCCCCTGGACATCAGTCCCAATCCTATCCAAATGTAATGTTTTTGTCATCCCATTTCTGGATCCTGGGCTGTTAACTGAATGAATAGTGTGGGGAAAATAACTAGGTTTTTAAGCTTTCTACAAAATGATTTCAGTTCTGATTTAACTGCAAATACAGTCATTTCTGGTCATCACACTGGAAGTTGTAAAGCTGCCTCGATGACCATCTTCTAATTTTTGGGGCAGGTACTTCCTAGAATAGTTTCATTTTGATGTTGGAAAGTGAAGTAGTTTCCTTGAGACCACAACCTTCCAATGCCTCAAGTTTCCTCTGAGATGAGGAAGGATTTTGTGGTGTGATTATAGTGAAACTCACGAGTTAGTTGTCCAATAAGCATAGATTTGAGTGCTGGGCAAAGAAACTGGGGATGGAGTGTTGGAGAGTGGGAGGCAAACCAGTGATCTGATGCCCTACCAGTATGGAAATCTAAGATCAATTGGGGATTCCAAAAGGAAAATGAGCAATTCAAGGATGAAATAACCTTTATTCCATGCTATTACAATGTATTGCCTATTATTCTGAATGGGTTCGTCTAGTTGAAGGCAAACCTTGTGCACTGAATACATGCTCTGAGAAGGAAAAGATTGTGTATGTATGTAACTTGAGTCTAAATTTAAATTGAGCACTGGAATAGTTAATTTTAAGGAAAAGATTTGCATGCATGATATCTAGTTCTGGCCACCAGGCTTAGAGACATGTGCAGATAGCAAACTTAACTGCTTGAATTGTTCTACCTCTTCTGCCTGGCCCAGACCATTCTCTCCTGCATGAATTCCTTCTATTACTTTTTTTTCTTCTTTTTTTTCTATTGGAACCTAATCAGATGTACAGCACTTTGGTCAACGTGGGTTGTTTTTAAATGTGCTATACAAATAAAATTGACTTGACTTGACTTTCCTCGTGCCAACTGGCTCATCATATATTCATATATATATATATATATATATATATAATTAATTTAATTTCTCTGTAGGAACTGGCCAAATCTGCTCTTGGTCATCTACTGGGCACTTTCTAGAATCTCCCTAGCATGTTGAATGCCTAGCTTTTACATTTCCTTTAGTTTCTTTAACTGCTGTTTTTAATCAAGTTATCACCATGGCAATCCTGGCCCAGCCCTACTGGAGATTCCATTTGTCGAATTTGCCCTGCAAGCAACTCCGCAACTTAATTATTTGCACCCATGTGCATCCCCCTCCACCCCCAAAGTTGGACTTTAGAGAAACAGTGTGGAAATGGGTCTTTTGGCCCACTGAGTCTGTGCCAACCAGCAATAATCCACTAGACTAGCACTTCCCAACACACTAGGGACAATTTATGTTTTTTACAACAAAAAAAACTAACCTACAAATCTGTACATCTTTGGAGTGTGAACAGTGCCTGGAGAAAACCCATGTGGTTATAGGGTGCACATACAAACAGCACCTGTAGTCTGGATCAAACCTGGTTCTCTGATGCTGTAAGGCAGCAACTCTACCGCTGAGTCACACTGCCACCCCAACTTATTGTCTTGAATGGTACTTTCTCTCACAGATGGGTCTGACTTGACATCTCCAGCAACTCTGTATTGATTGTTACCATAAGGCTGGATATTTTCTAATTTTAGTAATGAGGGAAATTTATTTTAGCACCCAACAACTTAACAGATCATGATTATGCAGTTTGACATTTTGAACGTGAGGATCTTATTGATATAAACCATATCTTCTGAGTTATTCCCTTGGTTACTGGAACCTGAGATTTTGTCTTGTTTAAGCAAGTCTGTTTTACTCATAGCCATGTAAGTTCCTGAAACCTTTCTTATTCACTTCATTTTAGATTATTTCCTTGTGTCAGAGAGCTGGTTCCAGAAGAACCAGACGGCCAAAGGCTTCTGAATATCAACGGCTTGATCAGAACTTGAATGACGTTATGACCAGTCTGAAAAAGAAAATCAACCTTAAGATGAACTGAAACACTGTTTTTTGGAAATCTGGTGGAAAATGCCTAATTGCTAACTGATCTTAATGGAAATATTTGTGGTTGAGTTACTGTTGCTTTTAGGTTATTTCATTGTGGTTTATTCACTTTTTTCTTGTATGCTGTGACTATATCATGATCTATGTTTAGAAAGCTTGATTCCACTTGTCTAGCAGTGACGGGAGGTCCATGCTGTCTACATGAAATGGAAAGCATTGCAGAAGATCGCTTATTTTAGTGTGGAAACAAAATGCCAAACAGTAATAAATTATATTTGCTATAGTTGTGTCCCTTCTAAAATCCTGAATGTGAGTATGTTAGCACTGATTCTCTTGCACTGGTTTTAAGTATGTTATAGTGCAGTACTGTTTTGATGATTATATGTACCACTTTCCTTGCTTAAACACAGTGGGAATTGAAATTTCTCAACTATCAGAATGGATTATCTATTAATAGTAGCACTAACATCTGGTTGTTGAATCTCGTTTAGTTCTTTGATTTATAGAATTGCTTCACTGACCACTTGGTCATATCAAGTTACTTAACTGGAGTAGCCAGACACTTTTACATGTGTGTAGGAAGAAACTGCAGATGCTGGTGTAAACCGAAGATAGATGCAAAGCTGAAGTAACTCTGCGGGTCAGTCAGCATTTCTGGAGAAAAGAAATAGGTGATGTTTCGAGTCGAGACCCTTCTCTACCTGAAACGTCACCTATTCCTTTTCTCCAGAGATGCTGCCTGACCCGCTGAGTTACTTCAGCTTTGTGCCTATCTTCACTTTTGCATGTGACTGCTTTTACCTGCATGCTTCTTTAACGACAGTTAGATTAGGAGATGGGATTAGACTGTTTTACTACCGAACAAATGAACAATGTAAACAATACTTGAAGATTTTATGAAGCAACCTTTGCACGGATGTTGTAGGCCAAAATTAACTGACCAGGAACTGCTCAACATGTTTGATTTAAATGTATAATTTTAGCAAATCCATGTGCGCAGAAATCAAACAAACTGAAGTAGAAAATAAGTTGTTTTTTTTCCTTTTATCAAGTTAGCCACTTGGTTTTCACTCGGTAAACTAGAAGGATGAAATGGAAGTGTGTTTTTGTGTGCATAGACATTGTGAAACTTGTAATGATTTTCATACCTTGAAACTAAAAGCATGTGTAAATTTTCTTCAGGGCATCTGAGTTTTATTTTTGTACTGCAGGTAATGATAAAATACACTTGATAAATATCACTAGATGAGCTTTCAATGATAAATTCTAATGTGTGCATCAAAATTAAGCCATTTTGGCAGTTGTTCAAAAATATACATTTGAATCATATACTGTTTGGCTGTCATTTACATGTTCATCTGTACAACCCTGTTGCATGTAAATGAATGACATCTTAATAAACTTTCAACTGTTTTCATACATCTTCTATTGACTGGGTGCAGCTTAAAACAAAAAGCTTCTGTATGTTCACACTGGGAACCAATTGCAATTTTCAAGTTTGATTAGAAAACATTCAGATGCAGGATAATTGGACTAGACATTAGCGATACAATGTGCAAACAGGCCCTTCAGCACACAAGCCTGTGCCATCCAAAAATCACCTAGTACACTGGCACTATCCTACATACTAGGTACAATTTTACCACACAGTCACCGGGATAATGTACAGACAACACCTGTAGTCCGATTGAACTCGTGTTGCTGGTGCTGTAAGGCAACAACTCTACCACTGTGCTGCCCCTAAGGATAACCATAGGCAATGCTGGAAACATTTGGGTTTGGCCACATAAGGGACTTTGACCTAAAACATTAATTCTGCCCATTTGCACTCAATGCTGCTTGACCTGACAAATCTAGCGTCCGATTCCAATAGGATATCAGTCCCCTTAAATGTGGATCTGCTGGATCCAATGCAGTTTCTGGGGTTAAAGCAGTTGTTTCTATTTAGGATCTGTTAGAGAAGAAACCTTTCTGAAAAATGAGCATGACTTATGAATTGTTAGTGATCTTGAAATACAAAATGTGGGGTGGGGGTTTAGCACAGAGGGAAAGAAATTAAGCAGGTCAGTTAGCATAAATAAAATTGGATGTCCAAGTATTTTTAAAAGCTCCTGCCTATGACTCGACAAAGTGAAGTACTTTTACCTTTTGCCCTCTTGAAAAGGAATACTCAGACATTCAATCTCCATTTTATTTAAAAAATCCACCTTTTTTTCTGCCTCCAGTGCCTCATCCAAACAATCAATGTTGATTGTAATCATATGAGGCCCTGCAATATCCCATTAGTCACTGACACCCAACTGAAAAATGGCCTGGTCTTTATACTCTCTGATCTTCAACCAATCCTATGCCTGACTTACACTTTTGGGTGACTTACATAATTTGCACTTAAACTATGTGAAGAAAGGAACTGCCGATGCTGGTTTATACCGAAGATAGGCACAAAGTACTGGAGTAACTCATGGGTCAGGCTGCATCTCTGGAGAAGAAGGGTCAGTGACATTTCAGGTTGGGACCCTTCTACTGAAGTCTGAAAATGTCACCCATCCTTTTTCTACAGAGATGTTGCCTGACTTGCTGAGTTACTCCAATACTTTGTGTCTATCTTATGTAAACTATTCTCTATTTAGCCCCTGGTGCAATCAAGGCAATTTGTAATTTCCACAACATTGTACGATCACTGAAGTTTACATCAGAAACAAGCTGACAATGGAGGAGGTGCTTACCCAGAAAACTGTGTTGCAGAAAGTGCCCTGGACACAATCAGATGCTACTGAAACAGTTTATACTCTCAATTAGTTATCTTGGGCAAGGGGTGGTGATTCTGACTTATGTAAAATCTGACTTACGTAAACGTTTGCGGAACGCAACCCTTACATATGATGGGGAGTGACTGGATCGTGTTTATAAATCTATTGTGCTGCTATTGCAAGTAGGTTTGCATTGTTTTGTTTTGGGACATATGACAATAAAACTAAAGATAGACACAAAAAGCTTGAGTAACTCAGTGGGACAGGCAGCATCTCTGGAGAGAAGGAATGGGTGATATTTCGGGTTGAGACCCTTCTTCAGTTCCTTCTTACACATTTTGACAATAAAACAATGTTGACACTTTGGTTTAAACCAGCATCTGCAGTTCCTTCCTACAAATCTACTCTTGATTCTTTACCTCACTGCAAGGCATGTTTGTTTAGTCCATCCGTGGGCCAAGCCTGATCTTAAATCTCCTTGGGACATTCATAAAAGGAGAAGCATCAAATGCTAGCTTTGCTAATGACACCCCCAGTGTGTGAAAAATTAATCTTGCCAATTTGGAGCCTGCTTATTTAATCTAACCAGATCTAGCCATTCAACACCCATACGATCGTCACAATACAATATATCTTTATTGTCATTGTACAGGGGTACAACGAGATTGGGAATGCGCCTCCCATACAATGCAATAAATTAATTAGCTAGTCAGTATTAATTTAAACAACCCAATGAAACAAATTGGAACAGTTATAAAACAGAATAAAGTGCAAGTAGATCTGTGCCGGTTCACTGCGATGTGACCATCCGGCTCAGCAGGACCGGTTCATAACAGCTATGGCCCTGGGGATGAAGCTGTTCCTGAGTCTGGAGGTGCGGGCGTAGAAGGCCTTGTATTGTCTGCCCGATGGTAGAAGTTCGAACAGACTGTTGCAGGGGTGTGAAGAGTCTTTGTGGATGCTGGTGGCTTTTCTGAGGCATCGTGTGTTGTAGATGTCCTCCAAAGCTGGTAGCTGTGTTCCGATAGTCCTCTGAGCTCTATGGACTACCCGTTGAAGAGCTTTCCTCTCTGCCTCCGTGCAGCTGAGATACCACACAGGGATGCCATGTGTTAGGATGCTCGCTCTGGTGTAGTGGTAGAAGGTCGTCAGCAGCTGTTGGGATAGACCAGACTTTTTAAGTGTTCTTAGGTAGAACACTTTATGTTGAAAGGCTGGAGCGATTGGGCTTGTATACACTGGAATTTAGAAGGATGAGGGGGGATCTTATTGAAACATATAAGATAATTAGGGGATTGGACACATTAGAGGCAGATAACATGTTCCCAATGTTGGGGGAGTCCAGAACAAGGGGCCACAGTTTGAGAATAAGGGGTAGGCCATTTAGAACGGAGATGAGGAAGAACTTTTTCAGTCAGAGGGTGGTGAAGGTGTGGAATTCTCTGCCTCAGAAGGCAGTGGAGGCCAGTTCGTTGGATGCTTTCAAGAGAGAGCTGGATAGAGCTCTTAAGGATAGCGGAGTAAGGGGGTATGGGGAGAAGGCAGGAACGGGGTACTGATTGAGAGTGATCAGCCATGATCGCATTGAATGGCGGTGCTGGCTCGAAGGGCTGAATGGCCTACTCCTGCACCTATTGTCTATTGTCTATTAACAGTCGTTGCTGTGCCTTCTTGACCAGCGCAGCAGTGTTATTGGACCATGTGAGGTCCTCCGAAATGTGAGTGCCCAGAAACGAAGCTGGACACTCTCTCCACACTGTCCCCGTTGATAAAGATCGGGGCGTATTCCCCGTTGTGTGACCTACAGAAGTTGATGATCAGCTCCTTGGTCTTGGTGGTATTTAGGGACAGGTTGTTATCAGAGCACCAGTCCGCCAGGTTCTGCATCTCTGCTCTGTACTTTGTTTCATCACCGTTGGTGATCAGCCCGATCACCGTTGTGTCGTCTGCAAACTTGACAATGGTGTTGGTGTCGAATGCAGGAACACAGTCGTGTGTGAATCGGGAGTAGAGCATGGGGCTCAGAACACAGCCCTGTGGTGTGCCGGTACTCAGGGTGATAGTGGAAGACAGGTGGGGGCCCATTCTCACTGCCTGTGGTCGCTTCAGTAGGAAGTCCAGGATCCAGTCGCATAACGACGAGCTGAGGCCTAGCTGGTGGAGTTTGGTGATGAGCTTTTTTTTTAATTTTTTTTTTTAATCAAAAATATTTATTCAAATATTAAAATAATATATACAATACAATAAAACCAAAACAGAACCCACCACCAGAATATTATACAAACAAATATACCTATTGAAACTATTATACAATTATATTACAATCCCCATCCAGGATACATCCAATCCCCCGCGGTGCCCAGCGGTCCCGGAAATCCTCCAGGGTGCCCGTGGACAGCGCGTAGTCCCTCTCCAACACCACCCTGGCACGGACGTAACCCCGGAAAAGGGGCAGGCAGCTGGCTCGGGCAGAGCCCTCTTCCGCCTGGCGCCGTGAGTCGCGGATGGCCAGCTTGGCCTGGCACAGGAGCAACCCAACAAGGACATCTTCGGCCCTACCCTCTCCCCTACGCACAGGGTGTCCAAAGATGAGGATGGTGGGTGAAAAATGCAGCCAAAAAGCAAGGAGCAGCCCCTTTAGATATTGGAACAGGGGCTGCAACCTCACACACTGCATGTACACGTGGTACACAGACTCTCCCAACCCGCAAAAGTGGCAGGCGGCTGGCGAGTCTGTGAACCGCGCGAGGAACAGGTTGCAGGGGACTCCTCGGTGCAATACCTTCCACCCCAGGTCCCCGATGGAGAGGGGCAGAATTCCTGGGTAGAGGGACCCCCACCGCGGGGTCACCTCGCGACCGGAAGGCAACACCGACCGCCACTTAGTGTCCGGACGGTGGACCAGGGCGAGGAAGTGCAGAGTGTGGAGGAGGAGCCCGTACAGGACACGCCTCCCTGCGTCTCGGAGGGAGATAAAGGGTGTCGAGGAAATGCGACTCATGTTGTGTGGGACCGGCTCCCGGGAAGGATTACGGCGCCTCGGTCCGACGAGTACTTCCGGCTGAGCGGGGGTTTGCTCAGCCGCAGGTGCTCCACACATTTGAGCCTCTCCGACACCCAGCGGGGCAGGACAAGGGCCGGCTGCTCGCACGCCTGGGCCACCACCCTCCGTCAGCGGAGGGGGGGCCCGGTCGACAGCAACCAGGTTCCAGACTCTCAGCAAGTCCCGGTAGAAGCCGGGCATTCCCAGCAGGATAGCACGGCTGACGCCCACCATCGGGATCCGCGTACCTGCTTGAAGGCAGCGGCCCCGTTGGAAAAAGTGCGTCGCCAGCACGTGCCACCTGGGAGGACGCTCCGAGTACAGGTATCTCTGCAGAGTCCTGAGGCGGAGAGCCGCCAACTGGGTGCGGATGCACACCAGCGACTGCCCGCCCTCCTCAATCGGGAGACTCAGGACCGCTGCACAGACCCAGTGCTTTCCGTTGCCCCAGAAGAAGTCCACCAACTTCTTCTGGATGATCCCAGCAAAAGTGGCTGATGGGACCAATGTGGTCAATCTGTACCAGAGCAGGGAAGCCACGAGTTGGTTAATGACCAACACCCTGCCCCAGTAGGACAGCACGCTGAGGAGACCTGACCAGCGCCCAAGCCGGGCGACGACTTTCAACTCCAGCTCCTGCCAGTTCGCCAGCCAGGTCTCCGCGACGGGACTCAGGTAGACTCCCAAGTAAAGGAGGTGCGTGGTGCTCCACGTGAAAAAACGCATCTCCTCAGGGAGGGAGTCCACCTGCCATGGACCCACCAAGAGTCCAGAACATTTCCCCCAATTGATCCTTGCAGAGGAGGCGGCCGAGAAGACTCGTTGGCACTCGCGCATCCTCTGCAGATCAGCGGGGTCAGTGACCATGAGGAGCACGTCATCGGCATAGACCGAGAGGACCACCTCCATATCTGGCTCACGTAGAACCATGCCCGTCAACCTCCTCCGAAGCAGACTAAGGAATGGCTCCACGCAGATGGCGTACAGTTGGCCTGACATGGGGCAGCCCTGACGTACTCCTCTGCGGAAGGGAATGGGGGCCGTTAAGGATCCGTTGACCTTGACGAGCCACTACGCAGTGGCGTATAGAAGTCGGATCCGGGCCACAAAGTGCGGTCCGAACCCAAACGCCCGCAGAGTCCTCACCAGATACTCGTGATCCACCCTGTCGAAAGCCTTCTCCTGGTCAAGGGAGAGAAAGGCAGTGGGTACACCAGTCTCCTGAGCCAGGTAGACCAGGTCCCGGACCAGATGGATATTGTCCTGGATGGCCCTGGACTGTGTAAGACTGGTCAGGGTGGATCACTTGGGCCAGCACTGGGCCCAGACGGTTGGCCATTGCCTTAGCAAAGACCTTGTAATCGGTACAGAGGAGGGAGACCGGGCGCCAGTTCTTTAGTAGGCGGAGATCACCCTTCTTGGGCAGAAGGACCACTACAGCCCTCCGCCAAGACAGGGGCATCTCCCCGGTCGCCAGGCTCTCCCTCAGGACCATGGTGTAGTCCTCCCCCAGGGTCCCCAGAAAGTGCGGAGGAACTATGCTGTCAGGCCGTCCAGGCCAGGGGATTTGCCCCTTTGAATCTGATGGAGGGCCGCGGTCAGTTCGTCTAGTGTCAGGGGGGCGTCCAGACGCTCGGCACCCTCCGGGCCGACCGTGGTTAGACCTTCCCACAGATCACTGCACTCGTCCACGCCGGAGCTATCCGGTGAGAACAAGGTCCCATAAAAGGAACGAACCGCCGCGTTGATGTCTTCTGGTTCGGTGACGGGGGAGTCATCGTCAGCGAGCAGCTCCACTAACTGCTGACGGACTCCCCGCCACTTCTCCAGCGAGTAGAAGAAGGGTGAACCGCGGTCCAAATCGTGGAGCATTTGGATCCGCGACCTCACATACGCACCTCGGGATTGCTGTAACTGCAGCTCCTTCAGCGCGTCCTTCTTCTCCTGGTATTCCCTCCAGAGGGTCGGGTCCCCACCGGTCTGACTTAGACGCAAATCCAAATCGAGCAGCTCACTCCCGAGCTGTCTGACCTTGGAATCGCGTCTCTTGGTAGACCCCCTAGTGTACTCCTGACAGAAACGCCGGATGTGGGCCTTGCCCACATCCCACCATAGCCGCAGGGAGTGAAATCCTCCCCTCTTCCCCTTCCAAGTGGTCCAGAACCTCACAAACGAGTCCCGGAAGCGGCGATCCTCCAGCAGCCGGTTGTTAAAGTGCCAGTACGCGGACCCTCCCCTCGTGCGCAGCGGGGTAAAGTCCGCCCACACCAGGTGGTGGTCCGAGCAAGGCATCGGCCGCATGGAGGCCGCCGAGACGCGGGAGACGTACGCCCGAGAAATGTACAGGCGGTCAATGCGAGAACCACCCACCTCTGACCTCCTGGAGAAGGCACTGGAGTCGGGGTGGAGGTTCCTCCAGGTGTCTACCAAGTCAAAGGAGCCCACGAGCTCCTTCAACTTCTTCACCGACTCCTGGCCGCGCTGGATACCGGAACGGTCTCCTTCCTCGAGGGTACAGTTGAAATCTCCCCCGAGGATCACGCAGTCGCCAGGGTCGATGGAGCTCAAAAGGGTAGACACCTCCCGGAACAGGCACGTCTGCAACACGGCGGGCTTGGGGGCGTACACGTTGACAAAATGCAACGGCACGCCATCCAGGCGCACGGCCAGGTGAAGCAAGCGGCCTGGCACCAATTCCTGGACCTTTAGGATTTCTGGCCGGAAATTCGGGGCCAACAAAATGGCCACCCCACTGGAAATGGAGCTGAGGTGGCTCATGAAGACCTCACCACTCCACTCCAGGAGCCAGGTGGACTCGTCTCCTGGGATGGTGTGGGTTTCCTGCAGGAAGCTCACCGCATATTTCCCATCCCTCAGGGTTGAGAGATGGTTAAACCTGCGGAGAGGCCCCCTGCTGCCATTTATGTTATAACTGGCTATGGTGATCGCCATGTCAGGAGTACACTAGATCCCCTCACCAGTCCCCTGGTCACTGACAGCAGAGTCGCCTTTGCCGCTACGGACCCTAGATGGATTGGCAGTGCGTTTCACCTTCCGGATCTTGGCAACAAGGGACGCTCTACTGATCCCTCTACCCTCAGCAGGAATGACGCTGCTCTGGGCCTCGGCGTCCTTTTCCAGGTCGTCCAAGAAAGACCTGAGCTGACGCCGGTCGTTCCCCTTCACCCCCGTCCCTCCCTTCACCCCCGTCCCTCCCTTCACCCCCGTCCCTCCCTTTCCCCTCCCCTTCCTTTTGAGGATGAGGTTCAGGGAGCTGGTGACCCCTTGTAAGTTCGGCCACCGGAGGGAGGCCAGTTTGGGCCGATGTTGGGCTCCTTCGGTGGCCGCAATGAACTCGCGGATCTCCTCCACTGGAATGAGAGGAGTGGCGTCGGGGGCAGCGAGAACATCCATTGACTCATTGCCCGAGGAGTCCCCTTCCACCCCCCCACTGCAGATGGAGTCACCATTCCCATCCTTGGACACACCTTCTGTGCTTGAGACTCCCGCCCCACTCTGCGCAGCGGTTGCCTCTTCCCCACCCTCTGGTCTCACCTCCACCTCAGTCCCCACCGTGGGGCCAGTGGCAGAGGGGCCTTCCTCGGGTGTACCTGGGCAGTCAAGACCATTGACAGTGGGGTCTATCCCTCCACCAGTTGGGCCCAGAGTGGATTCTGGTGCCCCAGACTCAGGGAGTCCCTCTGGAGCCAGGTCCTGCGGGAGAGAAGGGCTGGTTTCCCCTTCCCCCTCCCCGCCTACTATCCCTAACTCCACAGGCGTGTTCTCAAACTCGTCCTGGGTGGGTTGCTCCTGGGCTTCCTCGGGTGCATGAATCGGGATTCCCTCCCCAACAGGAATCTCTCCCTGCTCCATTACACCCGAGTGGTCCCCATCACCACCCTCCCCAGAAACCCCTTCAGAGCATGGAACCGGGGCCTGAACCAGAGGGCAGGAGTCATCCTCCACCACAGCACTCCCCGCCCCACTGGAAGATTCCCCTATGTCCCCCTTCTGCTCCTCCCTGGAGAGATTCCTCCTTTTTTTCGAAGGGGAGGAGCTCACAGACTCTGGGGTCACCTGAGCAACCCTAGTCTGCGGCTCCCCCTCCTCCCACCCAATCCCCTCCGCCCCTGGCTGGATTATGGGGCTTGCGGACTCCCTAACGGGAGGTGACGGGATGGGTGGTGAGATCTTATCCCCGGGGGGTTTGTTCCCCAGGTGCCTTATCTTCTTCGCCACCTTGCCCCCCTTCTTTTGACCCTCCCCATCCCCAGGGTTCCCTGACTCAACTACAGGGGGAGTGGGAGTGGGGGGGGGAGGGGGGTTAGTGGCACCGGAGGCGGAGGCCTCCGCCCGGGATTTGGGGCAATTCCTCCGAATATGCCCCACTTCCTTGCAGGCGTGGCACCTCGGGCAGTCCGATGTCCAGAAGATGGTGGTCTCGTCCATCCTGCTGGACACAGAAGCGCCCGTCGACCACCTCCTCCCGGTCCTGCAACATTGTCAACTGGCGCCGGAGGGAGAGAACGTGCTGCAAGTCCTTCCTGCGAAATCCCATGGGTATTGGGGTGATGTCGGTGAGGATCTTCCCCAGGGTATGAAGGTCGGGAAGGAGGGCCTCGTTCTTGATGCAGGGCGGGACGTTGGATAGGATCACCCGCTGCGCGGTGGACCCCAGGGGCTCGACCTGTAAGAAAAGTCCACCCACTGTGACCCCTTTACATACAGTCGCGTTCACCCCCTCAACGGACTCCAGAAAGAACACGCCCTTCCCAAACATTTTACCCACATACACAATGCCTACAGGCTTGGCTGCCGCTGCCACAGCAGCCGCGCAGTCCTCCAGGTTCATTTGGGGGGGCATATAGCACCTGACCCCATGTTCAAAGGGTAGGTTCCTCATGGGGAACCGGGCCCCCAGAGGAGCAGCCGAAGCAGCTGAAGCAGCCGCCTTAGCATAACTCCCCGAAGGCCCCGATCCCCCAGAACGTTGACCCTGCATGGTATCAGGCACTACAGTGAAAACAAAACACTGATACACAAAGACAAAGACAATCCAAAAGGCACGGGGCCAAGTCCAAACACACAAACAAGTGTAGAACAGTTCAAGGGAGGGAGGCGAGTGGTGTTGCCTCGAACGTCAATAATGGCGGCTCCCACTAGAAACTGCTGCGTCACGGCCTCTTGGCCCGGGTATCTCAGCTCTCCTGCGTTCCCTGGTGAGCTGCAGACTTTCTCAAGCAATCCCCGCTGGTCTTCGCTGCTCCTGCAGCAACGAAAGGGATTCACCTGCAGTCTGTTATTGTTGGAAGCCTATCTCTGATAGAGAGGAGGCTCCTTCAGCTCCAGGTCTCAAGGCCACAGAAGAAGGTCGAGGGTGTAGAAAACTCCCACAACGCACAAAAACCAGACCCGTCCGGTCAGTAGCGACGAGGCAGTGTGGGGGGGGGGGGTTGTTCTGGACACAGGTGTATCAGTCCAGACAGGTTTTTCTCCCCCTTTTTGTGCGCCACAGTTTCCTGGCAGGTTGCCAGCCTCAGTAGTGGGAGCTGAGCAGTCAGTTGATAACACCGCTTGCAGCCCCAAAACACACAGAAACCTTTTTAAAAGATTTCTGAGCGTCGCAGCGATACCCAAAGATGTTTAGAGTACCGCTGCACCTCCTCCGAATTCCAAAAAATGTTTAGAACTCACTCGTTCGAGTGATTGAAGCAGAGCTCCGTAGCACCACACCCCACACCTGAGCTTTTTTTTTTTTTTTTTTTTTTTTTTTTTTTTTTTTTTTTTTATTAATCAAAAATATTTATTCAAATATTAAAATAATATATACAATGCAATAAAACCAAAACAGAACCCACCACCAGAATATTATACAAACAAATATACCTATTAAAACTATCATACAATTATACTACAATCCCCATCCAGGATACATCCAATCCCCCGCGGTGCCCAGCGGTCCCGGAATTCCTCCAGGGTGCCCGTGGACAGCGCGTAGTCCCTCTCCAACACCACCCGGGCACGGACGTAACCCCGGAAAAGGGGCAGGCAGCTGGCTCGGGCAGAGCCCTCTTCCGCCTGGCGCCGTGAGTCTCGGATGGCCAGCTTGGCCTGGCCCAGGAGCAACCCAACAAGGACATCTTCGGCCCTACCCTCTCCCCTACGCACAGGGTGTCCAAAGATGAGGATGGTGGGTGAAAAATGCAGCCAAAAAGCAAGGAGCAGCCCCTTTAGATATTGGAACAGGGGCTGCAACCTCACACACTGCATGTACACGTGGTACACAGACTCTTCCAACCCGCAAAAGTGGCAGGCGGCTGGCGAGTCTGTGAACCGCGCGAGGAACAGGTTGCAGGGGACTCCTCGGTGCAATATCTTCCACCCCAGGTCCCCGATGGAGAGGGGCAGAATTCCTGCGTAGAGGGACCCCCACCGCGGGGTCACCTCGCGACCGGAAGGCAACACTGACCGCCACTTAGTGTCCGGACGGTGGACCAGGGCGAGGAAGTGCAGGGTGTGGAGGAGGAGCCCGTACAGGACACGCCTCCCTGCGTCTCGGAGGGAGATGAAGGGTGTCGAGGAAATGCGACTCATGTTGTGTGGGACCGGCTCCCGGGAAGGATTACGGCGCCTCGGTCCGACGAGTACTTCCGGCTGAGCGGGGGTTTGCTCAGCCGCAGGTGCTCCACACATTTGAGCCTCTCCGACACCCAGTGGGGCAGGACAAGGGCCGGCTGCTCTCACGCCTGGGCCGCCACCCTCCGTCAGCGGAGGGGGGGCCCGGTCGACAGCAACCAGGTTCCAGACTCTCAGCAAGTCCCGGTAGAAGCCGGGCATTCCCAGCAGGATAGCACGGCTGACGCCCACCATCGGGATCCGCGTACCTGCTTGAAGGCAGCGGCCCCGTTGGAAAAAGTGTGTCGCCAGCACGTGCCACCTGGGAGGACGCTCCGAGTACAGGTATCTCTGCAGAGTCCTGAGGCGGAGAGCCGCCAACTGGGTGCGGATGCACACCAGCGACTGCCCGCCCTCCTCAATCGGGAGACTCAGGACCGCTGCAGAGACCCAGTGCTTTCCGTTGCCCCAGAAGAAGTCCACCAACTTCTTCTGGATGATCCCAGCAAAAGTGGCTGATGGGACCAATGTGGTCAATCTGTACCAGAGCAGGGAAGCCACGAGTTGGTTAATGACCAACACCCTGCCCCGGTAGGAAAGCACCCTGAGGAGACCTGACCAGCGCCCCAGCCGGGCGACGACTTTCAACTCCAGCTCCTGCCAGTTCGCCAGCCAGGTCTCCGCGACGGGACTCAGGTAGACTCCCAAGTAAAGGAGGCGCGTGGTGCTCCACGTGAAAAACCGCATCTCCTCAGGGAGGGAGTCCACCTGCCATGGACCCACCAAGAGTCCAGAACATTTCCCCCAATTGATCCTTGCAGAGGAGGCGGCCGAGAAGACTCGTTGGCACTCGCGCATCCTCTGCAGATCAGCGGGGTCAGTGACCACGAGGAGCACGTCATCGGCATAGACCGAGAGGACCACCTCCATATCTGGCTCGCGTAGAACCATGCCCGTCAACCTCCTCCGAAGCAGACTAAGGAATGGCTCCACGCAGATGGCGTACAGTTGGCCTGACATGGGGCAGCCCTGACGTACTCCTCTGCGGAAGGGAATGGGAGCCGTCAAGGATCCGTTGACCTTGATGAGGCACTCCGCAGTGGTGTATAGAAGTCGGATCCGGGCCACAAAGTGCGGTCCGAACCCAAACGCCCGCAGAGTCCTCACCAGATACTCGTGATCCACCCTGTCGAAAGCCTTCTCCTGGTCAAGGGAGAGAAAGGCAGTGGGTACACCGGTCTCCTGAGCCAGGTAGACCAGGTCCCGGACCAGATGGATATTGTCCTGGATGGACCGGCCCGGGACCGTGTAAGACTGGTCAGGGTGGATCACTTGGGCCAGCACTGGGCCCAGACGGTTGGCCATTGCCTTAGCAAAGACCTTGTAATCGGTACAGAGGAGGGAGACCGGGCGCCAGTTCTTTAGTAGGCGGAGATCACCCTTCTTGGGCAGAAGGACCACTACAGCCCTCCGCCAAGACAGGGGCATCTCCCCGGTCGCCAGGCTCTCCCTCAGGACCATGGTGTAGTCCTCCCCCAAGGTCCCCCAGAAAGTGCGGAGGAACTCTGCTGTCAGTCCGTCCAGGCCAGGGGATTTGCCCCTTTGAATCTGATGGAGGGCCGCAGTCAGTTCGTCTAGTGTCAGGGGGGCGTCCAGACGCTCGGCACCCTCCGGGCCGACCGTGGTTAGACCTTCCCACAGATCACTGCACTCGTCCACGCCGGAGCTATCCGGTGAAAACAAGGTCCCATAAAAGGAACGAACCGCCGCGTTGATGTCTTCTGGTTCGGTGACGGGGGAGTCATCGTCAGCGAGCAGCTCCACTAACTGCTGACGGACTCCCCGCCATTTCTCCAGCGAGTAGAAGAAGGGTGAACCGCGGTCCAAATCGTGGAGCATTTGGATCCGCGACCTCACATACGCGCCTCGGGATTGCTGTAACTGCAGCTCCTTCAGCGCGTCCTTCTTCTCCTGGTATTCCCTCCAGAGGGTCGGGTCCCCACCGGTCTGACTTAGACGCGAATCCAAATCGAGCAGCTCACTCCCGAGCTGTCGGACCTTGGAATCGCGTCTCTTGGTAGACCCCCTAGTGTACTCCTGACAGAAACGCCGGATGTGGGCCTTGCTCACGTCCCACCATAGCCGCAGGGAGTGAAAACCTCCCCTCTTCCCCTTCCAAGTGGTCCAGAACCTCACAAACGAGTCCCGGAAGCGGCGATCCTCCAGCAGCCGGTTGTTAAAGTGCCAGTACGCGGACCCTCCCCTCGTGCGCAGCAGGGTAAACTCTGCCCACACCAGGTGGTGGTCCGAGCAAGGCATCGGCCGCATGGAGGCCGCCGAGACCCGGGAGACGTACGCCCGAGAAATGTACAGGCGGTCAATGCGAGAGCCACCCCCCTCTGACCTCCTGGAGAAGGCACTGGAGTCGGGGTGGAGGTTCCTCCAGGTGTCTACCAAGTCAAAGGAGCCCACGAGCTCCTTCAACTTCTTCACCGACTCCTGGCCGCGCTGGATACCTGAACGGTCTCCTTCCTCGAGGGTACAGTTGAAATCTCCCCCAAAGATCACGCAGTCGCCAGGGTCGATGGAGCTCAAAAGGGTAGACACCTCCCGGAACAGGCACGTCTGCAACACGGCGGGCTTGGGGGCGTACACGTTGACAAAATGCAACGGCACGCCATCCAGGCGCACGGCCAGGTGAAGCAAGCGGCCTGGCACCAATTCCTGGACCTTTAGGATTTCTGGCCGGAAATTCGGGGCCAGCAAAATGGCCACCCCACTGGAAATGGAGCTGAGGTGGCTCATGAAGACCTCACCACTCCACTCCAGGAGCCAGGTGGACTCGTCTCCTGGGATGGTGTGGGTTTCCTGCAGGAAGCTCACCGCATATTTCCCATCCCTCAGGGTTGAGAGATGGTTAAACCTGCGGAGAGGCCCCCTGCTGCCATTGATGTTATAACTGGCTATGGTGATCGCCATGTCAGAAGTACACTAGATCCCCTCACCAGTCCCCTGGTCACTGACAGCAGAGTCGCCTTTGCCGCTACGGACCCTAGATGGATTGGCAGTGCGTTTCACCTTCCGGATCTTGGCAACAAGGGACGCTCTACTGGTCCCTCTACCCTCAGCAGGAACGACGCTGCTCTGGGCCTCGGCGTCCTTTTCCAGGTCGTCCAAGAAAGACCTGAGCTGACGCCGGTCGTTCCCCTTCACCCCCATTCCTCCCTTCACCCCCGTCCCTCCCTTCACCCCCGTCCCTCCCTTTCCCCTCCCCTTCCTTCTGAGGATGAGGTTCAGGGAGCTGGTGACCCCTTGTAAGTTCGGCCACCGGAGGGAGGCCAGTTTGGGCCGATGTTGGGCTCCTTCGGTGGCCGCGATGAACTCGCGGATCTCCTCCACTGGAATGAGAGGAGTGGCGTCGGGGGCAGCGAGAACATCCATTGACTCATTGCCCGAGGAGTCCTCTTCCACCCCCCCACTGCAGATGGAGTCACCGTTCCCATCCTTGGACACACCTTCTGTGCTTGAGACTCCCGCCCCACCCTGTGCAGCGGTTGCCTCTTCCCCACCCTCTGGTCTCACCTCCACCTCAGTCCCCACCGTGGGGCCAGTGGCAGAGGGGCCTTCCTCGGGTGTACCTGGGCAGTCAAGACCATTGACAGTGGGGTCTATCCCTCCACCAGTTGGGCCCAGAGTGGACTCTGGTGCCCCGGACTCAGGGAGTCCCTCTGGAGCCAGGTCCTGCGGGAGAGAAGGGCTGGTTTCCCCTTCCCCCTCCCCGCCTACTATCCCTAACTCCACAGGCGTGTTCTGCACCTCGTCCTGGGTGGGTTGCTCCTGGGCTTCCTCGGGTGCATGAATTGGGATTCCCTCCCCAACAGGAATCTCTCCCTGCTCCATTACACCCGAGTGGTCCCCATCACCACCCTCCCCAGAAACCCCTTCAGAGCATGGAACCGGGGCCTGAACCAGAGGGCAGGAGTCATCCTCCACCACAGCACTCCCCACCCCACTGGAAGATTCCCCTATGTCCCCCTTCTGCTCCTCCCTGGAGAGATTCCTCCTTCTTTTTTTCGAAGGGGAGGAGCTCACAGACTCTGGGGTCACCTGAGCAACCCTAGTCTGCGGCTCCCCCTCCTCCCGCCCAATCCCCTCCGCCCCTGGCTGGATTAAGGGGCTTGCGGACTCCCTAACGGGAGGTGACGGGATGGGTGGCAAAGTCTTATCCCCGGGGGGTTTGTTCCCCAGGTGCCTTATCTTCTTCGTCACCTTGCCCCCCTTCTTTTGACCCTCCCCATCCCCAGGGTTCCCTGACTCAACTACAGGGGGAGTGGGAGTGGGGGGGGGAGGGGGGTTAGTGGCACCGGAGGCGGAGGCCTCCGCCCGGGATTTGGGGCAATTCCTCCGAATATGCCCCACTTCCTTGCAGGCGTGGCACCTCGGGCGGTCCGATGTCCAGAAGATGGTGAAATCTCGCCCATCCTGCTGGACACAGAAGCGCCCGTCGACCACCTCCTCCCGGTCCAGCAACATTGTCAACTGGCGCCGGAGGGAGAGAACGTGCTGCAAGTCCTTCCTGCGGAACCCCATGGGTATTGGGGTGATGTCGGTGAGGATCTTCCCCAGGGTATGAAGGTGGGGAAGGAGGGCCTCGTTCTTGATGCAAGGCGGGACGTTGGATAGGACCACCCGCTGCGCGGTGGACCCCAGGGGCTCGACCTGTAGGAAAAGTCCACCCACTGTGACCCCTTTACATACAGTCGTGTTCACCCCCTCAACAGACTCCAGAAAGAACACGCCCTTCCCAAACATTTTTCCCACATACACAATGCCTACAGGCTTGGCTGCCGCTGCCACAGCAGCCGCGCAGTCCTCCAGGTTCATTTGGGGGGGCAAGTAGCACCTGACCCCATGTTCAAAGGGTAGGTTCCTCATGGGGAACCGGGCCCCCAGAGGAGCAGCCGAAGCAGCTGAAGCAGCCGCCTTAGCATAACTCCCCGAAGGCCCCGATCCCCCAGAACGTTGACCCTGCATGGTATCAGGCACTACAGTGAAACAAAAACACTGATACACAAAGACAAAGACAATCCAAAAGGCACGGGGCCAAGTCCAAACACACAAACAAGTGTAGAACAGTTCAAGGGAGGGAGGCGAGTGGTGTTGCCTCGAACGTCAATAATGGCGGCTCCCACTAAAAACTGCTGCGTCACGGCCTCTTGGCCCGGGTATCTCAGCTCTCCTGCGTTCCCTGGTGAGCTGCAGACTTTCTCAAGCAATCCCCGCTGGTCTTCGCTGCTCCTGCAGCAACGAAAGGGATTCACCTGCAGTCTGTTATTGTTGGAAGCCTATCTCTGATAGAGAGGAGGCTCCTTCAGCTCCAGGTCTCAAGGCCACAGAAGAAGGTCGAGGGTGTAGAAAACTCCCACACCGCACGAAAACCAGACCCGTCCGGTCAGTAGCGACGAGGCAGTGTGGGGGGGGTTGTTCTGGACGCAGGGGTATCAGTCCAGACAGGTTTTTCTCCCCCTTTTTGTGCGCCACAGTTTCCTGGCAGGTTGCCAGCCTCAGTAGTGGGAGCTGAGCAGTCAGTTGATAACACCGCTTGCAGCCCCAAAACACACAGAAACCTTTTAAAAAGATTTCTGTAGCGTCGCAGCGATACCCAAAGATGTTTAGAGTACCGCTGTACCTCCTCCGAATTCCAAAAGATGTTTAGAGCTCACTCGTTCGAGTGATTGAAACAGAGCTCCGCAGCACCACACCCCACACCTGAGCTTGGTGGGGATGACCGTGTTGAAGGCAGAGCTATAGTCAATGAATAGCATCCTCACGTACGTGGCCTGTCTCTCCAGGTGAGTCAGGACAGTGTGAAGAGCCAGAGAGATGGCGTCCTCTGTGGATCTATTTGCCCTGTATGCAAATTGATGTGGGTCCAGTGAGGCAGGGATGCTGGATTTGATGTGTGAGAGGACCTGCCTTTTAAAGCACTTCATGACTATAGGAGTTAGGGCAACCGGGCGGTAGTCGTTCAGGTTGGTGATCTTTGCTTTTTTCGGCACCGGCACTATGGTAGCTAACTTCAGGCACTTGGGGACCATAGCCAGAGATAATGACAGGTTAAAGATCCTGGTGAATACCTCAGCCAACTGTTCAGCACAGTCCTTAAGCACCGTTCCTTGAACTCCATCCGGCCCTGCAGCCTTGCGTGGGTTGACCCTTTGCAGAGCGCGTTGTACTTCCTGTGTGCTCAGTTGCAAGACCTGCCCCTCCGCCTCGGCTGGGGTTCTTCCACTCAAGGTGGTGTTGCCAGTTTCGAAGCGGGCAGAGAAGATGTTAAGCTCGTTGGTTAGTGTGATATCGCTGTGGGGGCAGGCAGGGCTGTTCTTGTAGCCAGTGATGTCCCTGACATCCTGCCACATGCTTCTGGTGTCCATGGTATTGAAGTGGTCTTCCACCCATTGCCTGTGGGTGTCTTTGGCCCTTTTTATATCTTTGTTCAGGTTTGACCTGGCAACACTGTATGCTGAAGTGTCGCCAGATTTAAAGGCATTGTTGCGTGCCCTCGACAGATTCTGTACCTCCTTATTCATCCAGGGTTTCCAGTTTGGAACATTTTTATTTCCTTGTCCTCCGTGACATTCTCCACACAGCAGTTGATGTAGGAGAGCACAGTGGATGTGTACTCCTCCAAGTCTACCTCAGAACCGCAGGTCACCTGTTGTGCAAACAGGTCCCAGTCGGTGCGATCAAAGCAGTCCTGGAGTTGTAGGATGGCATCCTCAGGCCATATTTTGACCATCTTAATTGTAGGTTTGGTCTTGCGGATGAGGGGTTTGAATGCGGGCAGTAGAAGCAGTGAGAAGTGATCGGATTGTCCTAGAGGTGGGCTTGGGAGAGCTCTGTAGGCGTCCTTTACGTTGGTATACACTTTATCCAGCGTGTTTGAGCCCCTGGTAGGGCACTGCACATGCTGGTGGAATTTGTGGAGCGCAGCTCGTAGGTCGACCTGATTAAAGTCCCCGGCAACAATGAAGGCACCGTCGGGGTGGGCATCCTGCTGCTTGCTGATGGCCGAGTGCAGCTGTGCTAGCGCTAGGTTAGCATTAGCCTGTGGGGGAATGTATGCGGGCGGCCATGATGATGACACAGTGAACTCCTGAGGCAGATAGAACTGCCTGCATTTAAGCAGTAGGTACTCCAGATCTGGGGACCTTCCAGTTAATGATGTTGTGCCCTGCCTTCTCTCAATTAAATCTATTACTCATGTTATGGAATTCAAGTTGAACATTTCTGATCGGTATCTCCTGCAATTTAGCATTAAAAGCGCGAATAGCCAAAATTAAACGTGACCAGTCTTGACTTCCTCCCCTGTTCTCTGAGATTTTTTTAATTTTCTTGGCGATAAATTTAACAGATTCTTTTTCCCAAAGTCTAATGTCCCTTGATAATTTGAGATGTAATGATTTATTCCTGTTCGTGGTCCCCATTGGATACGATCGGAAAGATAGAAGACATGAGCGACAAATTAAAACGCAGGACAGATTTCCATTTGCCGCCGGCCATTCTTCATGGGGGAATGTCAAGAATGAAACTATCCTGCAAATCTGGTTCTGGTTGATCAAGTCCAAACTCGAGAGATTCTGGCACACAGTTTTGAATCTGGGGGGAGCACATTTTAATTTGTCGCTTAGGTTTTGTGAAATCCGACTTTGGCAGTCCGGTTGTGTGTGTTGTGTAGCTGTATGTAGGGGCGGAACTGCCGCCAGTCAGTTTCACTTCAGCCATTTCCTCATCCCACGACGTCCGATACAATTTGTGTCAGTTTCAGCGGCAACAACTTAACCGGGAACTAAGTCCTTGTGTCCGCTCTTGCTCTCCGCGCCGCTTCTGCCTCTAATCGGTTTAGACGAAGGTACTACGGAAACTTTTACTGTCTTTTTTTTTTTTACCGGTGCTTAGCCTGAATTTTAATTGCTCCACTTGAATTTCTCGGAAATTCCTAAAGACGCAAGTCTACGTCCTTTTGTTATTCCCCGACCTGTCTGAATAATGGGCAGCCGCTTCCTCATTGAGTTTTGTAGCCTGTTTCATAGCCGTGCATCGGGAAGTAAAAACATTGGATAACTTATTCAAACAAAACCTCGAAGTTTATTGGAACACAGGTTCCACTTCCTTTGTTTTTCTCTCTCTCTCTCTCTCATATATATATATATATATATATATATATATATATATATATATATATATATATATCCCCCCCTCTCTCCCCCCAAATAGTTTTAGGACAATACCCATAATGTAGATTTTGACCCCTTTCACATTCTATGCCCGGAATCGGAAATATGGCGAAATCCCTTCTCGGAGTTTATAACGCCCCGTTAAATGAATGAATATGGAACTTAAAAAAACATCTATCATGGTTTCAAATGTCACTGGAATGGACATTGCCTGTAATGGTATCCGTACCAATGAAAGCAACCATCCCAGTGGCCCGGGCGATGAAAATACATGCAGGCAAAACACACTACATTTGTTGAACGCAAGAGTGGAGATGTGTAAGAGTGGACATAACTGGCTCATATCCTTGCCAATCATGCATTGAGGCCCACATGACCGTGTACCATTGGAGGAATTGCAGTTTGAAAAAAAGACTCCTCTTTTAATTACGAATGACGCTAATAGCTGTAACATGCTCACAAATCAATACTTATGCAGAGTTCAACTTATTCTTATGTTATTTTTTTGCATTGTCGTGGTTAACTATTGAAACAGATATTTAAGAAGAGGACACTTCCACGTAAATATTAAGGAAACTTGTGCAAAAGAATTGGCCACGTGATTTCTGCATAGATTAAGATTTATGATTTTGTTTTAAGTTTCTGGCAAATATTAATTTTGATAGCTTTTTAAACAATTGTGAGGGGGGATGAAAATGTTGAGTTTGACAGAGGGCTGATATGCTAATATGTTCCATTGATTTTTCATTGGCTTGTAAATCTTTGGGATTCTCCAACAGCGTTTGGTAATGTATGAATTGAAATTAAATGAAAATACTTGCTGTTCGGGTTTCAAATGTGAAAGGTGTTATACCGCCTCTTAAACCCACAGATTTGCTAAATAATTTTATTTGGATACAACTTCTTAATTGTGGCATTTCGCTAAGTTAGTTAGTTTAATTTATTTTTTAGCCCTGTACCAAACTACAGGGAAAAACCTTTGGTCCACCAAATGTGGCACAGTGGCATAGTGGTAGCCCTGCTGCCTTACAACACCAGAGACCCGGGTTCGATCCTGACTACAGGTGCTGTCAGTATGGAGTTTGTACGCTCTCCCTGTGATCAGGTGCGTTTTCTCCAGGGGCTCTGGTTTCCTCCCACTTTCCAAAACAGTACAGGTTTGCAGGTTTATTGGCTTCGGTAAAATTGTAAATTGTCCCTAGCATGTAGGATAGTGCTAGTGTACAGAGTGATTGTTGGTTGGCATGGACCTGGTGACTCTGTATCCGTGCTATATCTTTAGAGTCTAAATAGAATATGAATTATGGTTGGGCACAGCAGAATATATTAGTCGTACAATTTAAACATGCAAGTAACTCCCTGACTTAAACAAGGGTTATGTTCCATCAGTCAGATTTTATGCAAGTTGGAATCATAGACTCTGTGTTTGTTCTCATCCCTGCCCAAAATAACTCGCTGAGAGTATTAATTGGAATCCAGCGGAAACCCCTCTTTTCATGCTAAACAAATCCTCGACTCTCCTCGTTCAAAACGCGTCAATACTGCTGGGCCAAAGCTTGCTGTCTCAGTGGCGTCCAGCTGCAACTCAGCAGCAGCTAATAACTCAAAACCTCCCCACAGCACCTGTGGAGGAAACGTACACCTATGTCCTCCAGATATGCTGCCTGACCTGCTGAGTTGATCCAGCACTTTATGTTTTGCTCAAGTTACTTGCAAAGTTGAGGTAAACTTGAGGTCCATCCCGTCATTAGGGCACTTTCTGCGGCGCGCGGCCTTCTGAGTAGGCACTGCCACCACTGCCGGCTTGTTTCAATGTAAACTTGAGTGATTGTACAGTGTTATGGAATTTACATACTGCCTTGATTGAACTAGGGACAGAGTATAAAATTGATTACATAAGTGCAAGTTTATATAAATCAAATCGGGAGTGTCTCTATTCGCAAAAGATTATGTTGTGAAGAATCTTCTGCAATAGTGGATATATTTTCGGCACAGTATCCATTTGCTGCGTAGATTATTTCATTGTTATAAACTGAACAATACTTTTAGGGCATATTTTAGATATTTAGAAAAATGTATATATAAATAGATATGAACAGGAAATGAATATCTACAGTGATATTAGAAATTAATATCTACAGTGTGCTGGCAGTGATACATGTGTAAAATGAAAATAATCATTTGGTGCACATATAATTTTCATTTTAACCAGCTGAGAGCTGGTGTTTATTCTGAAGATGACATGATTTCACAGAAGTAATTAAATTACCGAGAGGAAAATTGCTTCAAGCTGTCACAGATATAATTTTTTTGGTACAAATTCTATATATTGTGTATGACACATTTTAGAATGTGTTGGGTATTGCTCTCACACATACAAACGTTGCTAACATCCTGTGATTCTCGAACAGAAAAACTGCCTGTAAACCACACATATACATGTTGCATTTTAATAATTACTCGGAAAAGTCATGAAATTCAGGTTAATTCTGCACTTTATGAATTTGGCTTTATCAGATCTATCAAGATCCCCAAATGCAAATAGATATTATATTACTTTTCCATTCGAAAAGTGTACATTCTAACTGCAAAAGTTAAGTCTTGTATTGGATAGTGTCTAATAACATATTGCAGAGCATACTTTTTGTGAAAGTCCTTGTTTGTACACATTTATCCAGATATTTATGTCCTGTTGATATCCATATGTACATACATCAGCACGATTACAGTTACATCCATTGATGTATATGCAGGTATATTTGATATTTTGAGATCCATGTAAAAAAGAGATGAGATGTAATCCTTGTTCTAGAAATGGGCTCCAAACATCTGCCTTTTTCTCTGATGGCTCAGTGTGTTTATCTAATGAATTCCCAACCAAGGTAAATGGCACTGTAATTTTACACAAAATGCTGGAGTAACTCAGCAGGTTACTCAGGCAGCATCTCTGGAGAGAAGGATTGGGTGACATTTTGGGTCGACCCTTAGGTGCTGCTGAGTTACATTTTGTGTCTATCTTTGGTGTAAACCATCATCTGCAGTTCCTTCTTACACATTTTGTCTGGCACAGTAATATCCCAGGTTCATGAAATAAATGCAGATAAGTCTGGGGTTTTACACCACATTCAGTTAATTAATCCATTGGAAATATCGCCTGCGATTTTCTTGCTGGGACATCAGTTCTTCAATAGGTCTATTATTTTTGTCCCCAGCCTATCAGGAAATTCATTCCATTAATATGCAGAAACAGCTACTTTTCATTAATGCCTTTTCATGTGTTTGCTCTCTATCATTGTAATCTGTCATTGCAGTCGTGTTTGCAAGATTTTCTCAAATAATTATTTTCATGCTGTTTACCTTCATATATTGGAGCACAGGAGGATGAGGGATGATCTTATTGAGGTATAGATAGGGGAATAAGGTGAGAGGGGAAAGTTTAATAGGAACCTGAGGGGCAGCTTTTTCACATAGAGGGTGGTGAGTACAGGGATTGAGCTGCCACAGAAGGTAGTTGACGTAGGTACTATAATAACATTTGGACAGGAACATGGATAGGAAAGGTTTAGAGGGATATGGGCCAAACATCTGCAGATGCATTCTATAAGATCACCTAATGTTTCCTCCAATTTTTCAAATATGTCAATATCTTCCTCCTGCAACCTCTTTAAATATTCCTAACACTTGGACCTGGTCTCGCTGTTCCTTTATTAATTGTCTCCAATATTAGAATACATCAGCAAGTAATGGACAGGCAGCGCAGAGGTACAGCTGGTAGACCAGCTGCTTCACAGCACCAGAGACCCGGGTTTGATCCTGATCTCGCATGCTGTCTGTGTGGAGTTCTCCCTGTGATCACGTGAGTTTCCTCTGGGTGCCTCCGGTTTTCTCACACATCCCCAAAAATAGGTTCATTGGCCTCTGCAAATTGTCCCTAGTGGGTAGGGAGTGGATGCGGAAGTGATATAACATAGAACTAGTATGAAGGCATGATCAATGGTCGGCGTGGACTCGGTGGGCGGAAGCATCTGTTTCTGTGCTAAAGTAAATGAACACTGCATGTGGTGTAGACCACAAATGTGCAAATGTCTTGTTTTATGCAGTCTTTCTTTTCACGGTCTTGTGGAATTTCTGTGTAAATTATCTTTTCATGTGTTGTCTGAGTCTGTGCTGCTGCAAGTAACATTTTCATTGTATCTGCACCAAGTCAAATCAAGTGTATCAACTTAGGTGAAGGTAGACGCAAAATGCTGGAGTAACTCAGCGGGTCAGGCAGCATCTCAGGAGAGAAGGAATGGGTGACATTTCAGGTCGAGACCCTTCTTCAGACTGATCATCTTAAGTGAAGTATGGTGGATCTGTGGAATTCTTTGCCACAGAAAGCTGTGGAGGCCGTCAATGGATATATTTAAGGCAGAGAGATAGATTTGTGATTAGTACGGGTATCAGAGGGTATGGGGAGGCATGAGTATGGGGTTTGGAGGGAGTGATCGATCAGGCAGGATTGAATGGCGGTGTGGACTTGATGGGTCGAATGGCCTAATTCTGCTATCATTTATGCTTACATGGTACTTAAGACAATAAACTTGATTTGACTCGAGTGCAAGCAAAATACAACATAGTCTAAATGAGTAGTGAATGCAGCGTGGATTTAAGAAGAGTGACATCACTTTTCACATTTAAAAACAGAGAAACCTTTATTTTTTCCAGTTTCAATCTATGCAGTTTAATACAATGTTGGAGAATATCCAATGGCAGACAGACAGAAGTGCAGATTTGATCCTGACCTTGGGTACTGTCTGTGCGCAGTTTGCACGTTCTCCCAGTCACCGCATGGGTTTTCTCATGATGCCCCGGTTTCCTCCCGCAACCCAAAGACATGCGGGTTTGTAGGTTAATTGGCCTCTGTAAATTGCTCTTCAGGTGTAGGGAGTAGGAAAATGGGATTACATTGAACTAGTGTGAACGGGTGATTGATGGACTGGGAGGGGGGGGGGGGGAGGGGGGGTTTGAGGGGCCTACTTCCACATCTCTAAAACAAAAGTAAATCTGTTGGGACTCTATTCATAATATTTTCTCCAAAAGCCGTAGTTTATGAATGTCCATCACAAAATTCACTTTCTATCAACACAGAGTATGATGGCATGTTGGCCTTCAAAGAAAGGTAATGGCATGTTGGCCTTCATAACGAGAGGATTTCAGTATAGGAGTAAAGAGGTTCTTCTGCAGTTGTATAGGGCCCTGGTAAGACCACATCTGGAGTATTGTGTACAGTTTTGGTCTCCTAATTTGAGTAAGGACATCCTTGTAATTGAGGCAGTGCAGCGTAGGTTCACAAGATTGATCCCTGGGATGGCGGGACTGTCGTATGAGGAAAGATTGAAAAGACTAGGCTTGTATTCACTGGAGTTTAGAAGGATGAGAGGGGATCTTACAAAGACATATAAGATTATTAAAGGACTGGACAAGCTAGATGCAGGAAAAATTATTCCCAATGTTGGGGGAGTCCAAAACCAGGGGCCACACTTTTAGAATAAAGGGGAGGCCATTTAAAACTGAGGTGAGAAGGAACTTTTTCATCCAGAGAGTTGTAAATTCTCTGCCACAGAGGGCAGTGGAGGCCAAATCACTGGATGAATTTAAGAGAGAGTTAGATAGAGCTCTGGGGTCCAGTGGAATCAAGGGATATGGGGAGAAGTTGGGCACAGGTTACTGATTGTGGATGATCAGCCTTGATCACAATGAATGGCGGTGCTGGCTCGAAGGGCCGAATGGCCTCCTCCTGCACCTATTTTCTATGTTTCTAAGTATGGAATAGCTCAGCATGGAAGGAGCCATTTGTCCAGTATGCCTTTGTTGCCTCTTTGAATTAACTTTTCCAGTTTTCCTGTTCATTTTTCTTTAGTCCAAAATTTCTTCTTCATTATCGATTTCCTATTGAAAGTTACAATTGAATCTTTCCATTACCTTCTTAACCCTATCTTTCTATCTAGATCATGACACTTTGTTGTGCTATTTAAAAAGAAATAAAAGCTTTCCTTACGTTACCCGTTACAGAGGAGAAATACTCATTGAGGACTTTGCCCTTTTCCTGTGGCTCCATACAGAGGAGACCACTTTAAATCCTGAGAGGTCCCACTCTTTCTCTAGTTACCCTTTTCCCCTTATGTATTTATAAAATCTTTTGGGATTGTCCTTAATACTACCTGCCAGAGCTATCTCCGGGCCCCTTTTTGCCCTTCTGGTTTCCTTTTTCAGTTTACTCCTCAGTTCCCAAAACCCCAAATTCTTTTGTGAATTATCATAAAATTTGAGTTCTTAGATTACCAAGTCTCCTCCTACAGTTTTAAATGTTGTCTTGGTCTCTCTCATTGAATTCTTTCAAATCTCCCACTACCTGAAATATTCTGGGCCTGGTAGCTTTCTAGTAAATCCGTATATATTCTGCAATTAGGTATTTGGGGACACTAATTAAAAGTAAAGGTATAATTTTTCTAATGATATTGGTGGCCGATGGTTTTAAAAACATAAGTTGATAGCTGTGCATTGCTTTCCAAACGGTGTCAAAAAATGGTGAAAACCCTGTGAACATTAATATATTTCTCTTTTTTTTTAAAATACATCAGGGTGTTTGGGCTGTCTGATAGTGTCAATGATTGCTTTAAATTTGTCTTTGTACTGGGCTAAATCCGAGTTTGGTTCAGATTATCAACTGAATCAACAGATTATCAACTGAAGGCGCCAGTCTGGCTGCATTTGGAATACCGTGAGCAAATTTGGGCCCCATATCTGAGGAAGCATGTTCTGGCTCTAGTGAGAGTCCAGTGGAGGTTTACAAGAATGATTCCAGGAATGAGTGGGTTAGCACATGATGAGTGCTTGACAGCACTGGGCGTCCACTCACTGGAGCTCGGAAGATTGAGGGGGGACCTCATTGAAATTTACAGGCATAGATAGAGTGGATTGGAATGGATGCTTCCACTGGCGGGAGAGTCTAGGACCAGAGGTCATAGCCTCAGAATTAAAAGGTGCTCTTTTAGAAAGGAGATGAGGAGGAACTTCTTTAATCAGAGGGTAGTTATTCTGTGGAACTCATTGCCAGAGAAGGCTGTGGAGGCCAAGTCAGTGGATATTTTTAAGGCATAGATAGACAAATTCTTGATTAGAACGGGTGTCAAACGTTATGAGGTGAAGGCAAGAAAATGGGATTAGGAGGCAGAGATCAGCCATGATTGAATGGCACACTCGATTGGCCGAATGGCCTAATTCTACTCCTGTAACTTGTGAACTTGTGAATATGTTCATTATTTAAATGAAACACAACAAAGCCCTTATAACTGGTGCATTTAGCTATAACTATCACTTAATTGTGACGTTCTTATGAAAGATCTCAATTTCTCCATTACTTGAAAAGCATTCTGTTTTAAACAGAAATTGCAAGTGTCGGAAATAGCTGGCAATGCTCAATAAGCCATGCAGCCTCTGTGAAGAATTAACGTTGTTGATTACGAGAGGGAGACCTGGCATGCCTTTCTTTTCATTGCTTGCATTGTGCGTATAATATTTGAGTACATTGCAACATTGCCTTGGCACTGCACTGCAATATCAGTCTGGATTACATGATATGGTGTTCCTGCCTAGATCAATCAATGCTATTGAAATACTATACTGTACAGATAAAAGAGAGGGAGAAATTATCTCAGCAGTTTGCCATGCACTGACGCTTCCTGTAAACATGCCAGTGTATGTTTGTTTATAATAAATCAGAGTGGAACCAGAGGAGGGTAAGTGTTAGCTGTGTATAGAGGATTAAGCCATTGCGGGAGGGGGAAATCAAGTCCCTTCACTGTATCTAGTTCCTTCGCTGTAGCTAGGTTAGCATTGCAGATGTAAGTCAGTATTATACATTCAGATGATAATTAATATAACTGATATAGTTTGCTGTTGGAATGTACTTTTAAATCATTTGAATTATTTAGAAGTTTAATTACATTTATTCTTAATTATCCGACTTCACAGAAAATGAATATTGTCAGTTTCAATTAATTTTTCTTTAAATCTTCAGATAAGTGTTCAGATATACTTAACAAACTGTTATAAAACCAGATATGGAGGAAAAGGAAGAGGACTCACATTCTGTAGAAGCCGCAGGGGAGCAGGATGATGTTGATGCAAAGCCAGATAGAGCATTGAGATTTCTATCTTTCGGGTAAGTTTTAACCTTTCTTCATCTCTGGCGACAATCATATAATCTTGTAAAAAGCAGGCAAAAATGGAAATAAAAGCTGAAACTGCCGGAGCCAATCAGAATATGAGGCAGCATGTGTACTGAGGGAAAATGGCGTTAATGTTATCAGCTCTCTGAGCTTTTATCAGACATGAAGCATTAACTCTGTTTCTCTCACCACAAATGGTGACTGCCCTGCTGAATATTTTCAGCATTTGCTTTTATTTTAGTATTTAGAATTTATTTCAGGATTGCTGCATCTGCAGTTTTTTTGCTTTCTCATTTCAGTCAAAAATGGTCATCAGAATTACTGCCTTCTGAGACAAATTGATTTATTCCATAGCTTTTGAATGTATGGTTGCCAATTCTCATTAAGTATCAAAATATGATTTTTTTGGCTGAATTATTCGCGAGTCAAGATGAAGAAACACGATGGAATGCAAAAGGGACAGAGTACAGGGAAATTGAAATTAGTGATATGAAAAGAAAATGAGTTGGATAAAAAGGGAACTGTGGCATAACTTGTACTCTGCTTTTAACACAGTAAAACAGTCCTACTTGGTTCGAAGATAGACACAAAAAGTTGGGGTAACTCAGCTTTTGTCAGTGGGACAGGCAGTATCTCTGGAGAGAAGGAATGGGTGACGTTTCGGGTCGAGACCCTTCAGACTTGATTCAGCAGACTGAGGGCTTGTGTTAATTAATTTGTAGAGCATTATCAATAAAGTTGGGTGTGTCAATAATAAAATGATGGTATTAACATTCATTTTGAACAAGGCGGTAGAGGCATCCAATCAACCAACTTGATGATAATCTCAGAGCATTTAGAGCAGAAGGCCATGAAATGGCAAAAAGGATCCTGCCACCCACATCACTCAATAATGTTAAGTAAAATAGGAAGGAAGAAGGGCTGCATGGTGGCACAGTGGTAGAGTTGCTGCCTTGCAGCGCCAGAGATCCGGGTTCAATCCTGACTATGGGTGCTTGGCTGTACAGAATTGGTACATTCTCCCCATGACTTGCGTGGGTTTTCTTCGGAAGCTCCGGTTTCCTTCCACACTCCAAAGACGTACAGGTTTGTAGGCTAATTGGCTTGGTATAATTGTAAATTGTCCCGAGTGTGTGTAGGTTAGTGTTAGTGTGCAGGGTCGTTGGTCGGCGCGGACTCGGTGGGCCGAAGGGTCTGTTTCCATGCTCTATCTTTAAACTAAACTAAGAAACATCTGTATGATTGTTGAACTGATGTCAAAGCAGTTTACAGGCTTACAGCAACCCTCCTTTTTCTTAGCAATTTGCCCAGCTGATTCACCATGGGTTGATTCAGAAAGCATCTTGGAATTGTACTTGAGGATAAACAACCAATTTGGTTTCTCCGCATCTTTATTACTTGCACCTTTAGAGTGGTTAAGGTCCCACCTGTTTATAGACTCTGGGACAAGGCATTCAGGGATGGCTTGGTCATACTCATATATCTCCAATGTTGAGCAGACTAATTGGGTTCTGAAATGCAAATATGTTGCCAACTTGTGAATTGATTTGCTGTTTAAAAATTCAAAACAAGAATTAAGCAGCAATATCGATGGTACTTAATGGTCACATGTACCTCGGTACAGTGAAATTCTTTATTTTTGCATACAGTTCAGTAAAAATCTTATTTTACAGAAATCAGACTTCCTACCATTGACTCCATCTCCATTTCACGCTGCCTCTAAAAAGCCGTGAATAATCATAATCTTGTTCCACCTCAGTCATTCCTCCTTCTTCCTGCCTCCATCCACAGAAGGTATAGAAGCTAAAACCAGACTCAGGACCAGCTTATTCCCCTCTGTTATCGGGGTTCAGAACGGTCCTTCCATAAGCTAGGATACTGTTCAATTCACCTCCGCCCCATTGTTGACATTGGACTTGGTCTATGAAACTGACGTGCTACAGGGCTGAGAACTACATTCTGCACTCTGTATCTTCCCCTGTGCTCTATCCATTGTGATTGAGTGTGACTTGATTGAGTTTGAGCTGTTTGAGTAGCAGGCAAAACAAAGCTTTTCACTGTACCTCGGTACAAGTGACAATAATAAATGTAATCTAAACACGGGCACAATCACACTTAAGTACTAGAGTGTCAGAATAGTAGAATGAGGTAGTTCAATGGTTCAATCGTGCTTTATTTGTCACATAATGACATTTCTGCATATGTAACACATGCTGGCACCACTATTTTTGGCACCATTATTCAAAGTCCAATGTCAAGTCAGCCTGTGCACTCGTTGTACTGGAGCAGGACCCGCGAACCGACGTTCCTCTCCTCTCCTCGCCCGACCATCCTTGTATCCCGGGGGCGCCTCCTGCAGCCGACATTGAAGGCGCTGGACGCATTGCACAGGTAGTACACGAGAGATGCCAAGTTTCCAGCGCCACTTATACACCTCAAGATCAGAGTTGTTAACAACATTAGTCTTAACTTAGCCATAAAGGCCCATTGTCCTGGTGGCGGCAGTGCTGGGTTGGAGCTGCAGGGGTCGGCCTGGCCAGACGATGTTTTTGACGTTCTCCACTGCTGCTCCACTGCTCTGTGCCGCTGCAGGCTGCATCCGATCCACGCGCCCGACACATGGAGCCGCGTCCGATCCAGTCGACCTCTGTGATCAGTTTTCATTGTCTGTGTCAGGGATCGTTTTATGGTACAGAGATTCTACGTGGTTGCTGATCCCGATTGCCAGTGTATTGATAGATAGATTCGTATTGTTCCCTTGCTTTTTGAAATGCTTAATTTATCGGTAAATATAAATTATGAATATTGCTTTTTGATGTAAATACAGCAAGATCCATTTGTAAACTCAATAATGACAGATAATGTTTAGCCTCCCGATCGGATAAATCCATATGATTTCACATTTAAGGCTTTCTTCACCCAGTTTACTATTGAGAAAATATTCTCAATCAGCATTGTGATTGTCAGCAAAGGTGTAAGAAGCCTGGATGACCTCAGCAGGTTGTTAAGTCACAGAGAGGCCTCTGAATAGTCCTATAGAAAAGTCCAGCGTGACCTGCTGCTGACTCGGGTGATTTGTACATGTTGAGTGGCCTCACTTGCACCACTATTCAGTGTCACACAGTGCAATGGTGGAGCATGACAGCTTTCTGGTCTATTGTCGTTTCAAATAGCTGGAAAAAGATTTGCAGATGCAGAGTGGAGTACCAATTAATGTGGAATCCAGGTACGTGATCATGGGCTTTTCATGTGATCCGATTGATGTTACTGCGATCCTGAAATGTTACGGTGCAGTTAAATTTACAATGTTCGAAGCCACAGCGCACATCACTTCCTCTGAACAAAAGGGAATTGGACCGATGCCAGGCCATGGTGCGGCCCATCTCGGAAGGCTCCCCTCTCCATCCACCTTCCTCGATTTCTCCATATGACGAGAACCTGATCAGATGCTTTGCGTTCATGTGTTGCCACGATTTTGCAAAATTGCAGGATTAAAATGACTATTGATCTACAACGTCAGAAAACTGTCTCCGAGTTGCACTTCTAAATAACTGCAGATCTTTCTGCTCAAACTGGCATCGTGTTTTGTCATTAAAGGGTTCTTGTTGTTGTCAAATATCGAGGGAGCTGAATAGCTTATTTCAATCATCATTAATAACGGTGATTCTCGTTAATGGGGAATTGTTCCCATTCTAGGGATAGGCTGTTTATTCAAACATGTTGCTACTAGGTGTCATTAAGCTAACTTGAATTTCTGTGCTTTCATTAAGTTTTAGATACGACTGCACCCGTAATGTTCAGAACTTTTTTAGTGTGACTTAGGTTTATGATTGTTCTAGATTTTTAAAAATTGCACATCACAGGTCATCCCCAGGGCAGGGTTCCGTTCCTGTGAATTGTTTATATAACACGAACAGTTTGCAAGTGGGAAATGCGGCCATGCACACAGTTTTCACCCGGTGGAATATCCCTGTGACCCCTCAATGTCTGGCAAATCCATACTGCCGGGATCCCAAACACTCGTACGCATGTACGGAATGTACATAAGTCGAGCGACCGTAAACTGGGGAGTTCCTTTATTCATAGACGGGAAACCAGTTACAGAAACCTGTTATAATCTCAACTTTAAAAGATGTGTTACATCTTTCACCATTTAAGCTCGTCTACCTAGATCTAGGAACCTTTGGCGGATGAAGTACCGTTTCCCTCCAGTTGTGGGCAGTGCTGTACAGTATTAACCTTTTGAAGGAAAATACCTTAAATCTGTGAAAGGCTGAGCCTTTAGAGTGCCACGGGTCAAGAGTGTTTTATAACAATGAAATTCTTACTTACAATAGCACAACAGGTTTTTAAACACAGTACTCAATAGATAATATTATAAACTGTCAAAACAAGTTCAATAAATATAAAAAACGATATATAGTGCAACAACAAAATAAAACTTTCTTGATATTCTTGCTATTGAGGGCGTGCAGCTTAGGTTTACTAGGTTAATTCCTGGAATGGCGGGACTGTCGTATGTTGAAAGACTGGAGCGGCTAGGCTTCTATACACTGGAATTTGGAAGGATGAGAGGGGATCTTATCGAAACATATAAGATTATTAAGGGGTTGGACACGTTAGAGGCAGGAAACATGTTCCCAATGTTGGGGGAGTCCAGAACCAGGGGCCGCATTTTAAGAATAAAGGGTAGGCCATTTAGAACGGAGATGAGGAAAAACTTTTTCAATCAGAGAGTTGTAAATCTGTGGACAATAGACAATAGGTGCAGGAGTAGGCCATTCAGCCCTTCGAGCCAGCACCGCCATTCAATGCGATCATGGCTGATCACTCTCAATCAGTACCCCGTTCCTGCCTTTTCCCCATACCCCCTCACTCCGCTATCCTTAAGAGCTCTATCCAGCTCTCTCTTGAAAGCATACAACGAACTGGCCTCCACTGCCTTCTGAGGCAGAGAATTCCACACCTTCACCACTCTCTGACTGAAAAAGTTCTTCCTCATCTCCGTTCTAAATGGCCTACCCCTTATTCTTAAACTGTGGCCCCTTGTTCTGGACTGCCCCAACATTGGGAACATGTTTCCTGCCTCTAATGTGTCCAATCCCCTAATTATCTTATATGTTTCAATAAGATCCCCCCTCACCCTTCTAAATTCCAGTGTATACAAGCCTAATTGCTCCAGCCTTTCAACATACGACAGTCCCGCCATTCCGGGAATTAACCTAGTGAACCTACGCTGCACACAGAAGGCAGTGGAGGCCAAGTCTCTGAATGCATTAAAGAGAGAGCTAGATAGAGCTCTTAAAGATAGAGGAGTCAGGGGGTATGGGGAGAAGGCAGGAATGGGGTACTGATTGAGAATGATCAGCCATGATCACATTGAATGGTGGTGCTGGCTCAAAGGGCCGAATGGCCTCCTCCTGCACCTATTGTCTATTGTCTAAAACCTGGTTCCTAGTGTAGCCCAGGTAGTTCGGAGTTTAGTTGTTGTTCGTAGTGATCAATAGCCTGATGCTTGTTGGGAAGAAGCTGTTCCTGAACTTGGGAATTGCAGTTTTCAGGCTCCTACACCTTCTTCCCGATGGCAGGAGTACAATGGGAGCGTAGCCATGGTGGTGTGGGTCTTTGATGATGCTGGCTGTCTTTTTGAAACATTGCCTGTTCTAGATGCCTTCGGTGGTGAATAGATCAGTACCGGTTTACCACCTTTTGTAATCTCCTTCATTCCTGGCCATTCGAGTTGCTGAATCAGGTCATGATACAACCAGTTAATATGCTCTCTACCATACACCTGTAGACGTTCAAGAAGGTATTCATCAAAACACCAAATCTCCTCATCTTCTAAGGAACGACAGGCATTGACAGGCTTTCTTTATGATTGTATCAATGTTCTGGGTCCATACCAGATCTTCAGAGACACATGCAAGTCCAGGAACTTGATGTTGTTGACGCAATGTTGATAGCATATGCAATAAATATGGAGAAGCTGCAGGGTTTATACTTTGTGGGCAAAGTCCAAAAGCAGGTGTACTGAGCACCAGGTAGGAGAAGATATCAACCCCCACACACTTTGTGAAGAAACTAACTTCACAAGCTGCCAAGTCACTTGGCAGAGACATCCAGCTGAATGGCCAAGCATAAGTAAAGGCGCCCTTAGTTACAAACTTCATGTCACATTTTTGTGAAGGGTACCAAATAGCTGGCAGAATGCAAACACCTCTACTCAGTTAAATTCATATCCTCGAAATCAATGTATTTTAGAAACATAGAAAATAAATGCAGGAAAAATGTTCCCGATGTTGAACCAGGGGGTTGCAGTTTAAGAATAAGGGCTAGGCCATTTAGGGCTGAGATGAGGAAAAATCTTTTCAGCCAGAGAGTTGTGAATCTGTGGAATTCTCTGCCACAGACGCCAATGGAGGCTAATTCACTGGATGTTTTCAAGAGAGTTAGATTTAACTCTTAGGGCTAACGGAATCAAGGGATATGGGGAAAAAGCAGGAACAGGGTATTGATTTTGGATAATCAGCCATGATCATATTGATTGGCGGTGCTGGCTTGAAGGGCTGAATGGCCTACTCCAACAACTATTTTTTTATGTTTCGAATGTGCTTTATTTCTGAACAAACTGTAGCAGTGAAATTTGAAACGTCTATCAGGGGCCTAACGAGGAATATCATTAGACTGAATTACATAAGCTGGGGCCTGAGGTTCAGCATTCAGGCACTCCCTTACGCACTGAGTGAAAGGTACTGATATGTCTGTGTATGTGTCTTGCCAGTGAACTCTGGTAGTGAAGCCCCAACCATTAGACTTTAGACATTCAGCACAGAACAGACCCTTTGGCACTAAGCTGTTGACCTCCTCCTACCATCTACAAATGTTCTTTGTGTCAGATTTTGGTTGACAGTGTTTCTGTGAGACAACTTTTTGTCAAGGGATGATGCAAGTTGTTGAAACACTTTAAAGCTGTTTTATAAAATTGGCTTCTCATTTCTGGATTGAAGGGTGACCTGCCTATTTTACCAACAGCATTCCATTTAGTACAATATAGAGAAATTACCATCAATATCCTGGACTCATTGACCTTGTGTAGGCTGCAAATTAGAAGCTTCTTAGAGATGTAGAAACAAGGAACTACAGATACTGGTCTATACCAAAGATAGACACAAAGTGCTGGAGTAACTCAGAGCATCAGGCAGTATCTCTGGAGAATGTCATCCATCCTTTTCTCCAGAGATGCTGAGTTACTCCAGCACTTTGTGTCTAGCTTCTTAGTGATGCCTGGCTGAGGAATCAGTTACAAGACCTCAATGAAAGTGAATCGGTTGCTAGTCTGAAGAGGACTTGTGAATGCTCCATTTAACGTTTATACACATTAATGATAAATTGCTTGTTTTACCCTGCTGAACTGAATTACCTGTAATGTTTGATGCTGCCTGACCTGCTGAGTTACTCCAGCATTTTGTGAAATTTTGTCGTGTTCAAAATGAAGCAGATGACACGGAGAATTCTTCAAGAAGTTAAAAGCCTTTATTTGCAAACAACGGCTGGAACAATCAGGATGTCAACCCTCTGACTGCCCACTTAGTACACCGGGCAGCCTATTTTTATAGGATTCTTCCAGCCTTATCTTCTTTTCCTTATCTCGCCCTCATACTCCTCTTTACAGTTATTCATCTCTTTGCAGTCACCCTGTTTACCCTGCCACCATTAAACCCCACTCATTGATAAATGTCTGTTTTTCTTCACATGTTGCCTTCCACTCTGCCACCATTAAACTTTCAAGTAATCACCCCACTCATTGATGAATGTCTGTATTTCTTCACATGTCACCTTTCACCCTGCCACCATTAAACTTTCAAGTAATCACCCCACCACTCATTGATGAATGTCTGTATCTCTTCATCAATGTTTCTCCTCCTCCTGAGCAGCAGTTACAGACACGTGTCAAGGGTAAGGAATGTCTAGAGCGCCTTAATTAGTTACAGAGAGGCGCCTAATGCCTAAGTAGTTACAAACCTTAAACAACAATGTCTAATGTATAAAATAATATCGTATTATCTCCCATAATAAATACCTGTATTGCATAGTTTTATTCAAAAGGCAGAGCAGTGTACAAACAATGTGGTCACGCAGGTACATGAATCAGTGCTTGCTGTCATACTGTCGGTACTGTTCTTGCATCAGCAGATTTTACTTGTTTAGTTTATTGTCACGTGTACAGAGGTACAGTGAAAAGGTTTTTTGTTGTGCGCTATCCAGTCAGCGGAAAGACTATACATGATTACAATCTGCAGTGTACAGATACAGGATAAAGGAAATAACATTTAGCACAAGATAAAATCCAGTGAAGTCTGATTAAAGATAGTCCAAGGGTCGGTAAAGTCTGAGTAAAGGTAGTCTGAGGGTCATCCCAATGCAGCCATTTCCCTCTTCCGAGTTCAGCTATACGCTACAATGCTGGCCATATTTTTGCAACTTATTTGCAGGTGGATTTACCTGTAGCTGGAATTCTGTAGTTGTTCAAGGGCAGACAGCACAGGAGGTGCTGCCAGGGATGAAGAGGACTCGGGTGTATTTTCGGCTAACCCCTCCGGCTAATGCTCTCCTGCTTGTAAATTAGAATGGACAATGAATTTTATTGGTTGCAAACTCCTCCTCCTGCTACCGCAGATGGTCCTGCCCTACCTACCCAACATTCTATGACTATGACTTCTCTCGACCCACTGACTGCAAGGGGAGCTGAATATTTTTGTTGGTGCTGCCCCTCTTTCCTTGTGCTTAAGAAAAGGAAGATACCATCCTTGCCCTCCGACGGCATCTTCTGTCAGGGTTGCAAATGGGACTGGTAAATTAAACAGCTTTCCTAACGAAACCATCCTCCCTGTTGCTGTTGTGGAAAACTCACTGTATCATCCGAAATGTGCAGACAGCAACTAAAGGTCAAAAGCTACAAACAGAATAAGTTTTGTATAGATTGATGCACTTAGAGAAAGAGAGAAAAAGAATACATTTAACGATGATCGGTTTTAAAACTTATCTCCTCAATAAATACTCTATTTAATTTCAAATTTCTATTCTATTTCAAATATTTTAGTTTATTACTAAATGATCCATTGATGTATGGAATGGGAATGGAGGAAATGCTTCATATTCTAGAAGACCGTACTTTTTGCTATTGTTATTATTGATGTTAAAAAGATATTGAGCTTTTCTCTTATTTCAATGATAGTTTCAGACTTTTAACTATGATTTATCTCCTAAATCTGGAGCAAGGGCCCTAAAGCAATTACCAGTGGTAGAGGACTGGATGTGCCAATGGCCAGAAATGAAGTATCATGGATATATCTCAGAAGGTAATATCTTCTGAGATATATCACAAGATATTAGATGATAAGTGGTGGGGACCCAAGAGATTGTAGATATAGAGCCGAAAAAGGGATAAAGACAGATTTTTAAAATTTTATAAAAGAAAATAAGACAAATCCTTACTAGAGGCTAAGGCACAGTGCTGGATGCAACCATTTACACTAATCTTCTGTGTAGGAAGGAACTGCAGATGCTGGTTTAAATCGATGACTACTTGAAGTACTGGGAGGTGGGGTGAGGTGGGGGGGGGATAAATAGCTCTTGCTTTCCCTCGCTCTCCATCCACTCCCCCTTCCCAGTTCTCCGACCAGACTTACTGTCTCCAACTACATTTTATCTCTGTACTGCCCACTCCCCTGACATCAGTCTGAAGAAGGGTCATGACCCGAAATGCCACCCATTCCTTCTCTCCAGAGATGCTGCCTGTCCCGCTGAGTTACTCCAGTATTTTGTGCCTATCTACCCTAATCTTCCAATAATATTCTAATAATTTTTCATTCCACACACATTTCCATCTTACTCTCCCCAGATTCTACCAATCACTTATGCGCTAGATAGACATAAAATGCTGGAGTAACTCCTCCATTCCTTCCCTCCAGAGATACTGCCTGTCCTGCTGAGTTACTCCAGCATTTTGTGTCCACCTTCGATTTAAACCAGCATCTACAGTTCTTTCGTACACACATGCGCTAGAGTCAGTTTATAGTGGCTAATTTAGTAACCAGCCCCTTACTAATTTATTCCTTCCCCCAACTGCTTGTCCAATGCAATTGCATTTTCCTTAATTCAATATGCCATTACTTTGTCTCAGGTTCCTAATGCAGTACATCAGTGGAAAATATACTCTGCTGCTTTATTCTTAAACTACCTTTATACACTAAACTACCTATCCGAGATGATATAGACATTGCAGACAGTCGGTACACTGAATACCCTTGTTTCTGGGTGTTTTATGTATTTCCTGCCATGTTAAATATTTACTGGGTGGTGCTGGAAATGGAGAACGACATGGAATTGCTTTAAACAATCTTAATCCAGGTGTGGAATTATTCCATCCTGCTGACTCATTTCAGTCATACATAGCTACAGCTTCCAACTCTTGTTCAATGGCTTTCACTCCGCAACCAATAAGGCAGCATGGTGGTCTAGCAGTAAAGTTGCTGCGTTACGGTGCTTACAGCACCAGAGACCCTGGTTCGATCCCAACTACGGCTGCTTGTCTGTACGGAGTTTGTATGTTCTCTCCATGACCTACGTGGGTTTTCTCCGAGATCTTTGGTTTCCTCCCACACTCCAAAGACGTACAAGTTTGTAGGTGAATTGGCTTCGGTAAAATTACAAATTGCTAGTGTGAGTAGGATAGTGTAAGTGTGCAGGGATCGCTGGTCGGTGCAGACTCTGTGAGCCCAAGGGCCAATTTTCCTGCTGTCTCTCTAAACTAAACTAATAACTAAACAGCAAAATGGATAATCAAAAGAACTAAAGAACCTTGCAGGACAGGGTGTATGGAGCAAAATTGGAAATTTCCTGGGAAAACATAATGAGCAATTAAATTCTTTAGGAAACAGGGGTTCTGAGATTGTGAAAAGCAATTGATCGATGTTTGGTGGGGTTCTGGCAAGCCTGCCTATCAGGGGTTCAGCCTACGTACATGAAAAGATGGGAGAATTATGATTACTTTAGAGACACAGCATGGAAACAGGCCTTTCGATCCACCGAGTCTGCACCGACCAATGATCACCTCGTGCACTAGCACTATCCTACACACTAGGAACAATTTACAATTTTACAGAAGCCAATTAACCTACAAATAAGCTCCAAATAACCAATTAACCTGCACGTCTTTGGAGTGTGGGAGGAAACCGGAGCACTTGGAGAAAACCCACGCAGTCACGGGAGGAACGTACGAGCTCCGTATAGACAGCACCCATAGTCAGGATCAAACCCGGGTCTCTGGTGCTGTAAGGCAGCAACTCTACCGGTGTGCCACTGAGTGTCCTGGTCAAGCATTCTACAAATGAAGGCAATGTGCTGAGCAGGGAAGAATAATGCAGTATGGAAGAACAAAACACAAAATCCCAGAAGAACTCAGCGGGTCAGGCAGCAACTGTGGAGGAAATGGACAGATGAGGTTTCGGGTCAATAGTCAATAGTCGTTTATTTGTCACATACACATAAATGTGTAGTGAAATGAAACATTACCCGCAGTTGAAACACTAAGATCAATAAGAATAATCAATAAAAATGCAATAACACACACAATCATACACTAACACCAAACAAAAGAAACATCCATCACAGTGAGTCTCCTCCAGTCCCTCCTCACTGTGATGGAAGGCCAGAATGTCTTTTCTCTTCCCTGCCGTTGGGACCGTTCTTCAGACTGAGTATGGAAGAGAGCAGCCACTTCCTTCTTCAGAAACTGTGCTGAAAGCATGAAAATGAAGAATGGTGCCTGATATCTGTAGGTGTCAGCATGTGTTCACCCAGAACACAGTGAAAGTTTGTAGCTTCTTGGGCCGATGCCAGGAGGTACACGCTGAAGATCCAGATGCACTGCTACAAGAACGTCACCCAATTTATCCAGGTCAACAAATGCATTTTCAAAGATTATTTCCTATCATTCGCACCAGTGGTCTCACACAGCAATCAAAGCTGGTTCAGATGACTGCCACAGAACAAAGGTGCCAGGGTGACAAGCTATATCCTGAATGAAGCTTTGCCTTTGGTTGCACACCTGCTTTGCAACAAAGGATATATGAGCAGCTTACAACCCAAAGATATGAACTTTGAATTCTTTAAGTAACTCAGCGATAACACCCCAACCTTTTTTCTTCCCCCCTTTTCTCCCCCCCTTGCGCCACCTAGATCTGCCTCCATATCTCCCACTATCCCACCCCCCTTCCCTCCCATTGTCTTCCACATATCCCTTCCTCTGGCCTCACATTTCATGCATCTTCTCTCCTTGTCACACAGCCTTTTGTCGCCTTTTCATCTCTGGCCTTTGCCCACCCATCTGCCAATCAACCTCCCTCACCTTTAGTTTAGTTTAAAATTACACTTGTATCCACCTATCACTTGCTTGGCTTTGTCCCACCTCCTCCTCTTTTCCAGCTTCCTCCCCTCTGTCCTGCCCGATTAGAATCAATTTGAGGAAGGGTCCCAACCCTAATTGCCGCCTACCCATGTCCTCCAGAGAAGTTGCCTGACCCGCTGAGTTCCTTCAGCATTTTGTATCTTTTGTTCAAGAACCCAGCATCTGCAGTTCCATGTGCCTACAAATACCACCAAGTCCTTCGTAAAAGGAGCTAAATGGGCAAAATTCCCCTGACACAGTCGTTTGGGAGCCACTGACAATGTTTTTCTCGTCATGGCTTCACGGTCCAGTTAAGCATCCAGTCTGTGAGGAGATCCTACAATGGCATTGCTTGGTTTTGAGGAGAACATCAGCCTGATATGTTCTCACCTAACAGCACGTCCCATGCAGTCTGCCCCTTGACAGCTGCAGAATTCCATGCAACAGGAAAACCAACCAGCCAATAAACTGCAAAAAGATGGCTTGTTTAGTTTAGTCTAGTTTACAGATACAGCGTAGAAACAGGCCCTTCGGCCCACCGAGTCCACGCCGACTGCATCGCTCGTACACCGCTTCTATCCTACATACTAGGGACAATTTACAGAAGCCAACTAACCTACAAACCTGCACGCCTTTGGAATGTGGGAGGAAACCGGAGCACCCAGAGAAAACCCACATGGTCACAGGGAGAATATACAAACTCCATATGGACACCACCCACAGTCAGGATCGAACCTGGGTCTCTGGCGCTGTGAGACAGCTGTTCTACCGCTGCGCCACCCTGCCGCTTGTATTTTAGTATATCGTTGAACTGGACAGAGGTAAAGAGTCTGCACTTTGATGGTCAAGTAAAATTTGGTAATGCAGGTACCAGTCTGCCTGCTCCAGCATGTACCTGCTAGACCACATTGTTTATACTGGATACTGCTCATCCCCTTCAATAAAACTGCATCACAGGCATTTTAGTTCAGCAGGGTATATATACACACACACACACACATGCACCTACATACACACACACCTTCATTGCGATACTCCAGAACGTTGTGGCCTTTTGTGTATTAACCAGTATCTGCAGTTCTTTGTTTCTACACGAAACACAAAAGAATGCTCACAATTGCCTGTAACAAGTCTAACAAAACTACTTTCATGCATCTGAGTAAATGGGCACACAGATACTGCTTGATGACTCCTTGCTAAATGCAGGAAACATTTATCCACCCATATGCAAATATTTCACTAGCTGGGAAAGTACCGATGGAAATACTGGCACAGATCAACACATGTTATGCCAACTAAAACCGCTCTCAGGTGTACTGCTGCATCTTATCAATGGGAGGCAAAGTAGATTTGGAATTTGAAAGATTCACAAAATGTATCCTCCCCTCCGTTAGTCATTTACTGCATCGCCCTACATTTCTCTGGAAGATCCCAATGAATGATGTACAAATGGAAAGTACCCTTGACTTTATTTTTTTACAGAGGAGAACACAGTAGTAGGAGAGTATTGATTGGGAACATGGTTGTTGGCATGGAAGCGCCAGAGAGGGAGAGAAAGAGAAACAAAAGGAGACCTAGGAGACTGCAGATGCTGGAGTCTTGAGTAAAAAAAAAAACTGCTGGAGGAACTTCTATTAAGCAAACCTTTTAGCCTCTCCCCCTGACTGTGCTACTCCCAAAAAGACAACCAATGAAATATACTTTAATGATCTGCCTGTTGCTGGAAGCAATGCTTCCTAACGCTGACATCCTCAAGTTCATTGAAAGGCACTGAATTTAACTGAATGTTATTTGTATAAACATAGTTAACTATTTACTTTACTTCAGTTTCGAGATACAGCGTGAAAACGGATCCTGTGGGCGGAAGGACCTGTTTGGGCAAGAAGATTCTACGGCTCTATAACATTAAATTATATTAATAAATGTGTTCAAACAGTAGCGTGACTATGTAAACAAGTGAAAATATACCACTTTAAGGCAGTGAATATTTTCAAACAATAGAATTTATTTTAAAGCCGTTTTATTAAATGCTGGAATGCAATGTCATCATCTTCTCAGGTGGTCCCTTGGGATTGATGATAACATGCTTCCACTCTGGTTGTCAAGGTTCCCAGGTGATTGATAAGGCTGACGTGGAGCCAGCAGACTCACAGGAGATGCCTGGCGGGTCAGGCGAATGGATAACTTACAAGGTAGTGCACTCCTTCAAGAGTGATTTATTGTCATATGTCCCAGATATAACGATGAAGTTCTTACTTGCAGAACAACAGAAAATATAACATAGGACACTGTAAACAATATAATAAAGGCGAAAAAAAGTTCAGTGTGTGTTTATATACACATATACACACATACTTACATACATATACACACACAAATATGTGTGTGGGTGTATATATATATATATATATATATATATGTGTGTATATATATATATATATATATATATATATATATGTGTATATATATATATATATATATATATATATACACACACACACACACATGCACCTACATACACACACACCTTCATACACATAAAAACAAACAATAATAATCTAAAAAGACAAAACCAATGCCCCCAAGTCTATGTAGTTCAGAGCTCATTTGAGGTTGTAGTGTTTAATAGCCTGATGGCTGTCGGGAAGAAGCTGTTCCTGGTCCTGGATGTTTCCGTTTTAGAAACATAGAAAATAGGTGCGGGAGGAGGCCATTTGGCCCTTCGAGCCAGCAAGCTCTTTTGCCTTCTTCCTGATTCACCCTAAGCTTCTGCATGCTCCCTAACATCCCAAATGTTCCTCCTTCACTTTGAACAATCATGGGCCGGGCCAGGGATTCCCAGGAATCGGTGGGGATGTGCCGTTTTTCTTGCACTTCCATGAGTCTCTGTTTCAGGAGTCTGATATCATCAGGCAAAAACATGTGGGTGATGTTTTGGGTCAGCATCCTTCTTTAGACTGAGTCTGAAGAAGGGTCCTGACCCGAAACATCACCCACATGTTTTTGCCTGCTGATATATGACTGAGTCTGAAGAAGGGTCCTAACCCGAAACGTCACCCATCATCCGTTTTCATCAGATCTGCTGCTTGACCAGCTGAGTTACTCTGGCACTCTGTGTCTATCTTCAGTATAAAGTAGATTCTGCAGTTCCTTTCGGTACAGACAAAAGCATGTTCCACCCAGTGGAGCTGACCGAGTGTATTTATGAGCCCAATGCTGGGGATATTGGTTACAGATGTTTGTCCAACTGTCCTTCCAGTAGATATGGAGGATTCTGCAGCGACAGTATTAATGGTATATGCTAATGCCTTGATGTCCCTGTGATACCTTGTCCAAGTCTCACTGCTGCTTGGTAAACTATAGATAGACACAAAATGCTGGAGTAACTCAGCGGGACAGGCAGCATCTCTGGAGAGAAGGAATGGGTGACTTTTCGGGTCGAGACCCTTCTTTAGACTGATGTCTGGGGAGAGGGAGATACATAGATAAGGAAGTGTCAGGTGTGAAACCAGGACAAAGGGGATGGAGATCATGGAAAATATAGAATAGATCATTGTTAGTTGGGAGAAGGTAACAACAAAGCAAACAGAGATAAAATGTTCTCCGAGACAGTCGGACTGGCTGGAGAATTGCGAAGGGGGAGAGATGGAGAGAGAGGGAAAGCAAGGGTTACTTGAAGTTAGAGAAGTCAATGTTCATACCGCTGGCACCCCAGCAGTATGAATATTGACTTCTCTAACTTCAAACACCCCAGCGGTGCATCCAGGTATATTTCCTTAGAATAGAACCCAAGTCATAGTTTGGAAAACAGACCTCATTTCTCCTCTAAACCTATTTGTCTTTAATTCTTTCCAAGTGTTTTGTGTTGAATTAATTTTTACATGCCAGTTGAAAGTTGATCATTCAAGTGTTATTATCTTTTTTAAAATATTTGTTTATCTATTGTAGGCTCAAAGGGCCGAATGACCTACTCCTGTACCTATTTTCTATGTTTCTATTTCCTTTACGTTAATGCTAAATAAGTAATATTGCTTGATGCATGTTCTTTAATCCTAATTAGAACATAAATGGCATAATTAGCAGCAAAATGTAGAAACAAGGAACTGCTGTTGCTGGTTTAAAAGAAAGACACAAAGTGCTCGAAAAACTCAGTGGGTCAGGCAGCATCTTTGGAGAGCATTGATAGGTGACGTTTAGGTTTGGGACCCTTGTTCAGACTGGAATTAACCTGAAGAAGGGTTCCGACCCAAACTGGTCTCAGACAGAAAACAGCCTGAGGAAGAGTATTGACCTGAAACGTCACCTATCCATGTTCTCCAGGGATGCTTCCTGACCCGCTGAGTTACTCGAGCACTTTGTGGGGTTATCTTTAAGTATAATTGGTAACTGTGCAAAAAGTTGAACTGGTAATGCTGCTGAGACATAAGTCTGAGTAATCAATATAGTAATTTGCGCACCTCTACTAAATTGTTGGAGAACTTTGACAGTACAGTTCTGCATGTGGAACAGATATTCCATTGTTCTGACACCACTGGCTTCCTCGTGCTGTCTAGTTTAGTTTAATTTAGTTTCGAGATAAAGCGCAGAAACAGGCCCTTCAGCCCACCGGGTCCGCGCCACTCACAGCACACACCAGAGGCAATTTTTACATTTACCAGGCCAATATATCTACATACCTGTATGTCTTTGGAGTGTGGGAGGAAACCGAAGATCTCGGAGAAAACCCACGTGGTCACGGGGAGAACGTACAATCTCCGTACAGATAGCGCCCGTAGTCAGGATTGAACCCGGGTCTCCGGCGTTGCAAGTGCTGTAAGGCAGCAGCTCTACCGCTGCGCCACTGTGCCGCTTCAATGTACAGGGCAACACCCTGCTTGCACCATTGTGATCCAAGGGGAAACTTCCCACTGGGATACCAGCCCCAAGCATTTTGGATTTGGGCTCTATTTGGAGAAAAAATAAAATATCTTAACTTTTTTACAAACACAAATGCAAAAAAATGTGGCTAAAATTTGAATACTCTTGGTTTACACCAGCTAAATTGGACAAAAGCAAAACATTATAGTTTTAGGGGAAAACAAGTCCAAATATTCACATGGAAGTGTCAAGCTGGTGCTTAGAAGAGTCCTCAATAGTCTCGTCCATCATGCTTTGTAATTAATCCGTTTTAAATAAAATCAACTTTTTCATTTTCCCCTTTGTGAAAAAAACAGGTAAATGTTTACATTGTTTGAGTATTAAATGCTGAAATGTTTGGATCATATTTTTTCCATAAAATCGCAGAAATGTTTAACACAGGTAGAGGGCCCAGCAATTTAATAGCTATGGTTCTCCGGTCGCTTTGTAAATGTGATTGGGGTCCTTGCATTTTAGACAGAGTTGCACACCCCCGCCGTCCTCTGGTGATTCTTTCACTTTCCTTCTTCAATGTTCCAGTTTTGCTTTTTGTCAAATACCTTACATGTATTTCCCTTTTGATATGGGCAGTAAGTTCCGTCTCTCCCCCAAATCATTCACGTTGGTAGGTTAAGTAGCAACTGCAAATTACCCCTAATGTATAGATGAGCGGCAGAACCAGTGAGCAGAATAGCATGGGATTTGCACAAATGGATACCTGACGGATGGGATGGACTTTGGTTTGAAATTTCTTTAGTCAGAGGGAGGTGAATCTGTGGAATTCTTTGCCGCAGAAGGCTGTGGAGGCCGTCAATGGATATTTTTAAGGCAGAGATGGATAGATTCTTGATTAGTACAGGTATCAGAGGTTATGCGGAGAAGGCAGGGGAATACGGTTCGGAGGGAGAAATAGAACAGCCATGATTGAATGGCAGAGTAGACTTGATGGGCCGAATGGCCTAATTCTGCTCCTTTCATTTATGACCTGATGACTTTGAAGAGCCTGCTATCACTCTCAGTTTTATGCGCCTAATTAAATACTTTTTTGAGTAACGTTTTGTTTTCCAAAGTTAAAAATCCAGTCTGGCCAATCTTCCCTTGATAGTAACATCCTTTAGTCCTCTCAACATCTAATAAGTATGTACTCTTTCCATTTCCATCACATTCTTCTTGTAATGAAACGGCCATATTGAACATGTGCCTGAGAATTGTGTTCCCGCGTCAAGCTAAAATCTAACCTAAGCCCAAGTACATGTAAACCTTTCCATGACTTACCCAATCTCATTCAACCATTGCCAATAATTTAGACTTTAGGGATACAGCATGAAAACAGTCCCTTCGGCCCACCTTTTCTCCAAGAAGAGCAGACATTTCTTCACTGCTCCCTGTTATGTGCAGTCAACTTGAGGAGAAACTATTTGAATCCTTTAACTTTGTTGTTCCTATTAAGAATCTGTTATTTATGGCTCTACTTTCTGACTAAAATTTGTGATTTAATGTAGCAATCTGAATGTCAGCAACCTCTTGCGTGATCTTACCAAGAGGGAGGTCCATTTCAGGGGTAACCTACAGCCCGACGAAAATTTGAAGTCTCTTTTCACCAAGTTTTTCGTTATCAGCAATTATTCTTTCATTTTTTAATATATTGGAAGAAAGCTGCACTTTAGGAGTAGACTGATACTGTCTTCATTATCTGCAAGAATACTCTATTATGATTGCATTCATGGCAGGCACATCAGAACAAAGCCAGATAAATCATAAACCCAGTTCACGATCCAAAGCTGTAGTGGAAATTGATCATAGCAGTTTACCTGGAGTTTAGTTCAGAGATACAGCGTGGAAACAGGCCCACTCGGCCCACTGAGTCTGCACCAACCAGCGATCACCCCCTACACTAACACTATCCTATGCAATAGGGACAATTTACGATCTTCACCGAAGCCAATTAACCTACAAACCTTTACGCCTTTGGAGTTGGGGAGGAAACCGGAGCACTCGGAGAAAACTCACGCAGTCACAGGGAGAGAGTACAAACTCCATGCGGACAGTACCCATAGTCAGGATCGAACACGGGTCTCTGGCGCTGTAAGGCAGCAACTCTACCGCTGCACCATCATGCCATCCTTGGGGTAGCTGGAAACATTCAAAAGATTTATGCTCATCTCTCTTTTTATCTGGGGCCAGAGTATTGCAAAGCTGTGATGAGCCAACATCAACTTTGTTGCTGTTTGGCGGCAAAAATAAGAAGGCAGATTATTATCTCAATGGTATCAGATTAGGTAAAGGGTAAGTTCAACGAGACCTTGGTGTCCTTGTACACCAGTCACTGAAAGTAAGCGTGCAGGTACAGCAGGCAGTGAAGAAAGCTAATGGCATGTTGGCCTTCAGAACGAGAGGATTTGAGTACAGGAGCAAAGAAGTCCTTCTGCAGTTGTATAGGGCCCTGGTGAGACCACATCTGGAGTATTGTGTGCAGTTTTGGTCTCCCAATTTGAGGAAGGACGTCCTTGCTATTGAGGCAGTGCAGCGTAGGTTCACGAGGTTAATCCCTGAGATGGAGGGACTGTCATATGAGGAAAGATTGGAAAGACTGGACTTGTATTCACTGGAATTTAGAAGGATGAGAGGGGATCTTATAGAGATGTAAAAAATTATAAAAGGACTGGACAAGCTAGATGCAGGAAAAATGTTCCCAATGTTGGGGGAGTCCAGAACCAGTGGACATGGTCTAAGAATAAAGGGGAGGCCATTTAAAACTGAGGTGAGAAGAAACTTTTTCACCCAGAGAGTTGTGAATTTGTGGAATTCTCTGCCACAGAAGGCAGTAGAGGCCAATTCACTGGATGAATTTAAAAGAGAGATAGAGCTCTAGGGGCTCTAGGAATCAAGGGATATGAGGAGAAGGCAGGCACAGGTTACTGATTGTAGATGATCAGCCATGATCACAATGAATGGCGGTGCTTGCCTGAAGGACCAAATGGCCTCCACCTGCACCTATTTTCTATGTTTCCGGTCGAGACCACTTCTTCTCCCTTGACTCTCAGTCTGAAGAAGGGTCTCGACCCAAAACATCACCTATTCCATTTCTCTAGAGATGCCGCCTGACTCACTGAGTTACTCCAACATTTGTAATTGTCCCAGGTTATTCTTCTGCCAATGCAATCTCCAAGTACATCGGCAGGAAAGTTCAAATTCAATGCAATGTTTTCAAAGTAGTTTAAAAAAACAACAATATTCTAGAAAGTTATGCCAGTTATTGTCTTGTGGTTTCTTTGATCCACATAATCTTGCCTTTTATAAGGAAACTGCTGAGCAGCTATTAAGCATTCTCGACTGCCAGGGTGTGGCAATTGGAGTTTTGAAATGGGGAGTGCTCAATGTATTTCCCACAGGGCAGCTAAATATCTGTCACACAAAGTCAATTAGTATTCAAGATGATGTTTTTAGATTTTTAGAGATACAGTGCGGAAACAGGCCCTTCGGCCCACCGAGTCCGCGCCGCCCAGCGATCCCCGCACACTAACACTATCCTACACACACTAGGGACAATTTTTACATATTACCCAGTCAATTAACCTACATACCTGTACGTCTTTGAGTGTGGAAGGAAACCGAAGATCTCGGAGAAAACCCACGCAGGTCACGGGGAGAACGTACAAACTCTGTACAGACGGTGCCCGTAGTCAGGATCGAACCTGAGTCTCCGGCGCTGCATTCGCTGTAAGGCAGCAACTCTACCGCTGTGCCACCGTGCCGAATTATACCTTCCAACATTTGTCATTGCCGCCCGTTTCCACCAGTGGGAGAGTCTAGGACTAGAGGTCATAGCCTCAGAAGTAAAGGATGTTCTTTTAGGAAGGACACGAGGAGAAATGTCTTTAGTCAGACGGTGGTGAATCTGTTGAATTCTTTGCCACAGAAGGCTGTGGAAACCGCCAGTGGGTATTTTTAAGGCAGAGATACATAGCTAGATGCTTGATTAGTACAGGTGTCAGGTTTTGGGGAGAAGGCAGGAGAATGGGATTAGGAGGAAGAATATATTGGAAGAAAGCTGCACTTTAGGAGTAGACTGATACTGTCTTCATTATCTGCAAGAATACTCTATTATGATTGCATTCATGGCAGGCACATCAGAACAAAGCCAGATAAATCATAAACCCAGTTCACGATCCAAAGCTGTAGTGGAAATTGATCATAGCAGTTTACCTGGAGTTTAGTTCAGAGATACAGCGTGGAAACAGGCCCACTCGGCCCACTGAGTCTGCACCAACCAGCGATCACCCCCTACACTAACACTATCCTATGCAATAGGGACAATTTACGATCTTCACCGAAGCCAATTAACCTACAAACCTTTACGCCTTTGGAGTTGGGGAGGAAACCGGAGCACTCGGAGAAAACTCACGCAGTCACAGGGAGAGAGTACAAACTCCATGCGGACAGTACCCATAGTCAGGATCGAACACGGGTCTCTGGCGCTGTAAGGCAGCAACTCTACCGCTGCACCATCATGCCATCCTTGGGGTAGCTGGAAACATTCAAAAGATTTATGCTCATCTCTCTTTTTATCTGGGGCCAGAGTATTGCAAAGCTGTGATGAGCCAACATCAACTTTGTTGCTGTTTGGCGGCAAAAATAAGAAGGCAGATTATTATCTCAATGGTATCAGATTAGGTAAAGGGTAAGTTCAACGAGACCTTGGTGTCCTTGTACACCAGTCACTGAAAGTAAGCGTGCAGGTACAGCAGGCAGTGAAGAAAGCTAATGGCATGTTGGCCTTCAGAACGAGAGGATTTGAGTACAGGAGCAAAGAAGTCCTTCTGCAGTTGTATAGGGCCCTGGTGAGACCACATCTGGAGTATTGTGTGCAGTTTTGGTCTCCAAATTTGAGGAAGGACGTCCTTGCTATTGAGGCAGTGCAGCGTAGGTTCACGAGGTTAAGCCCTGAGATGGAGGGACTGTCATATGAGGAAAGATTGGAAAGACTGGACTTGTATTCACTGGAATTTAGAAGGATGAGAGGGGATCTTATAGAGATGTAAAAAATTATAAAAGGACTGGACAAGCTAGATGCAGGAAAAATGTTCCCAATGTTGGGGGAGTCCAGAACCAGTGGACATGGTCTAAGAATAAAGGGGAGGCCATTTAAAACTGAGGTGAGAAGAAACTTTTTCACCCAGAGTTGTGAATTTGTGGAATTCTCTGCCACAGAAGGCAGTAGAGGCCAATTCACTGGATGAATTTAAAAGAGAGATAGAGCTCTAGGGGCTCTAGGAATCAAGGGATATGAGGAGAAGGCAGGCACAGGTTACTGATTGTAGATGATCAGCCATGATCACAATGAATGGCGGTGCTTGCCTGAAGGACCAAATGGCCTCCACCTGCACCTATTTTCTATGTTTCCGGTCGAGACCACTTCTTCTCCCTTGACTCTCAGTCTGAAGAAGGGTCTCGACCCAAAACATCACCTATTCCATTTCTCTAGAGATGCCGCCTGACTCACTGAGTTACTCCAACATTTGTAATTGTCCCAGGTTATTCTTCTGCCAATGCAATCTCCAAGTACATCGGCAGGAAAGTTCAAATTCAATGCAATGTTTTCAAAGTAGTTTAAAAAAACAACAATATTCTAGAAAGTTATGCCAGTTATTGTCTTGTGGTTTCTTTGATCCACATAATCTTGCCTTTTATAAGGAAACTGCTGAGCAGCTATTAAGCATTCTCGACTGCCAGGGTGTGGCAATTGGAGTTTTGAAATGGGGAGTGCTCAATGTATTTCCCACAGGGCAGCTAAATATCTGTCACACAAAGTCAATTAGTATTCAAGATGATGTTTTTAGATTTTTAGAGATACAGTGCGGAAACAGGCCCTTCGGCCCACCGAGTCCGCGCCGCCCAGCGATCCCCGCACACTAACACTATCCTACACACACTAGGGACAATTTTTACATATTACCCAGTCAATTAACCTACATACCTGTACGTCTTTGAGTGTGGAAGGAAACCGAAGATCTCGGAGAAAACCCACGCAGGTCACGGGGAGAACGTACAAACTCTGTACAGACGGTGCCCGTAGTCAGGATCGAACCTGAGTCTCCGGCGCTGCATTCGCTGTAAGGCAGCAACTCTACCGCTGTGCCACCGTGCCGAATTATACCTTCCAACATTTGTCATTGCCGCCCGTTTCCACCAGTGGGAGAGTATAGGACTAGAGGTCATAGCCTCAGAATGCATAGGGCGGCACGGTAGCGCAGCGGTAGAGTTGCTGCTTTACAGCGAATGCAGCGCCGGAGACTCAGGTTCGATCCTGACTACGGGTGCTGCACTGTAAGGAGTTTGTACGTTCTTCCCGTGACCTGCGTGGGTTTTCTCCGAGATCTTCGGTTTCCTCCCACACTCCAAAGACGTACAGGTTTGTAGGTTAATTGGCTGGGTAAATGTAAAAATTGTCCCTAGTGGGTGTAGGATAGTGTTAATGTACGGGGATCGCTGGGCGGCACGGACTTGGAGGGCCGAAAAGGCCTGTTTCCGGCTGTATATATATGATATGATATGATATGATAAGTAAAGGATGTTCTTTTAGGAAGGACATGAGGAGAAATGTCTTTAGTCAGACGGTGGTGAATCTGTTGAATTATTTGCCACAGAAGGCTGTGGAAACCGCCAGTGGGTATTTTTAAGGCAGAGATACATAGCTAGATGCTTGATTAGTACAGGTGTCAGGTTTTGGGGAGAAGGCAGGAGAATGGGATTAGGAGGAAGAGATAGATCAGCCCTGATTGAAAGGCAAAGTAGACTTGATGGGCCAAATAGCCTAATTCTACTCCTATCCCTTTTAGCCTGGAAAGCATTATTTTGAAAGTAAGGATGGTACATTTCATGGATTGTAATTTTTTTTTCTGTTTTCCATACAGCAAGAAAAAAACAAAAGATGAACAAGGGCAGGATCCTGAAATATCTGATCGTCACACACGGATTATAGCACCCACATTCCTGTATAATATGAACTTCAAAAGACTAGGAAAATGCATTATTATTAATAATAAGAATTTCGATGATGTAACAGGTATTGTATCATTTTTGTAACAATCCACTGTTTTGGGGGTAGGAGGATGAGAGATGATCTTACAGACGTGTAAGAGGAATAGATTTGGAATTCATTACCACAGAAGGCTGTGGAGGCTGTCAATTGATATTTTTATGGTGGAGATTGACAGATTCTTGATTACCGGATTATGGGGAGAAGGCAAGAGAATGGGTTTGAGAGGGAAAGATCGATCAGCCATGATTGAATGGCTGAGAAAACTTGTTGGGCCAAATGGCCTAATTCTGCTTCTATAACTTATGAATTTACGATTGAGTAAACGCACATAACCTTTTGCCCAGAAAAGGGTAAACGAGAACCAGAGGACATATGTTTAAGGTGAGGGGGGAAAGATTTAATAGGAACCTGAGGGGTAACCTTTTTACATAAATGGCAGTGGGTGTATGGAATGGCCTGCCTGAGGAGGTAGTTGAGGCAGGTATTAATGCAACTTTTGAGAAATATTTAGACAGGAACATGGATAAGATACGTTTGGAAGGATATTGGCCAATCGCGGGAGGGTGGGATTAGTGTAGGTGGGGCATGTTGGTTGGCATGGGCAAGTTGGGCTAAAGGGCCTATTTCCACACTGTATGACTATGAGATTACTAAACTGCATTGATTTAGGTTAAGAAAAGTAACTCTTTGCCCTCAGAGTGGATTATTGTTTGGCCATTAGAGGTTGGGGTTACATGTAATGTTTACAATTAAAATATGCTGTGCATCTTAATAGGATTAATTTCATCTAAATTGCTGGAGTAACCTAGCGGGTCAGGCAGCATCTCTGCAGAGTATGGATAGGTGACGTTTCGGGTCGGAATCCTTCTTCAGACTGATTGTAAGGGATTGTTAGGATTGGGTGGGAGGGAGAAAGCTGGGAGAAAGGAGAGGCAGGAGAAAGCGTGATGGGTAATAGATGAACACAGGTGGGGGAGGGGAGGGGAGGGGGTTGATAGGCAGATGGTTGGAACAAAGGCCAGAGATTAAAACCAGAGGAAGTGAGACAAAAGCCGGAGGAAGGAATGTGGGTGGAGGGGGAAGGGAGAAATGGATGCAAATCCAGGTGGGGCACGGGGGGGGGGGGTGGGGGGGGTGTAGGGGGTAGAAGAAATTGGAGGGGATGGGGGTGAGAAAGGGGAGGGTGAAGGGGGTGTTGTTAGAGGCTACCTAAAGTTGGAGAATTCAACATTCATACCCTTGGGTTGTAAGCTACCCAGTTGAATATGAAGTGTTGTTCCTCCACTTTGCCTGTGGCCTCACTCTGACAATAGAGGAGACCCAGGACAGATAGGTCAATATGGGAATGGGAAGGGGATAGTACTTCCCAATATTAATACTTTGTTACACAATAAAAAATCGAGTTGTCTCTCTGACTTGGCTTTTTTCCCATTAAGTAATCTACTGTTCTCGTTGAGAAAGACCTACTGATGTTCCATCAGATTCCTATTGTGATCCAAACATGAGTAGAAAATTGCCAAAGGATGTACAAGGGTTAATATAGGGCGTGAGAAAGACAGAAGTTATATTCCCATACTAGTAATTGACTAATAGTATTGCATAATGTTTTCTTAGCTTCTGTAAAATGGAATCCAATGCAAACAGAGATATGAAAATAAGAAAAACAAAACTGCTGTTGCTAGAAATCTGAAATAAAAAGACCAATGATTGGAAACATTCAGCAATTTAGTTTTTAGTTTGGTTTAGAGATACAGCACGGAAATAGGCCCTTTGGCCCACTTCTTGCGTTTGAGGCAGCAGAACTTATGTAACTCCCTCCAGGCACTGTAGCCAGTGCAATGTGCTGTTGTCGAGGGCCGTGAGTTCTACCCCTCCACCAGGGGGACCGAGGACAGCGCAGTCGAAAATGACGTGCTGCGCTGTTTGCTGGTCTGCTCCACACATGCAGGCTGCTGATGGACGCAACCCCCAACGATGCATGCTGGCATCGAACCGGCCGACCCCTGTGCGGAGCCGGTTCAGGGCGACCCACTCTTTGCGGGGCATGTCCGAGCCGGGTGGAGCTGTGGTGTTCGGTGCGTCAGTGAATTGAGGAAGTCGCGATGTCTGTTCCCAGCTGGTTCTCCACGCTCCTAGTATGTTGAAACCGGAGTCACAGAGAGTCGCTGCATGACGGGAGAAAGGGTGACGAGATGACAGGTGTTGAGGTCCCAGTTGCTGTGAATCCTGGGTGAGGTGGTGCAAAGGATATTTGGCGTCCGATGGGGCCTTGCACACCAGCCTATGAGTGAAGAACTCTCTGCGAAGCTTGGCGGGTGCGATACCTGCGAGCACCGGCAGGAGATCCGTGGGAGTAGGGCGTAGGCAGCCGGTGATGATCCGCATGGTGTCGTTGAGGGTGGCGTCTAGCTTGCTAGTATGAACGCTGCGGCACCATGCTGGGGTAGCGTACTCAGCGGCACTGTAAACGAGTGCAAGAGCACTGGTTCGAAGAGTAGATGTCCTGGCGCCCCATGATGATCCAGCCAAACAACGCAGGAGGTTGTTCCGTGCCGAGACTTTAGCACGGAGAGCTTCAAGGTGTTGCTTGTAGGTCAGCTGCCGATCTAGTTTCACCCCGAGGTATGTAGGAAGAAGGGTTGTAGGGTAGGGGTGACCCATTGAGGGTGACGGTTAGCTGGCGTTGAGCTTCCTTGTTGTTCAGGTGAAAGGCCGTTGTGGTGGTTTTTGCCATACTCACTTTTAGTCTCCAGGTCTTAAGGTAGCCGGCGACAAGTTCCATATCCGCCGAGAGCACATCCTCACCATTTGACCAGCTCTTGTCCGAGTGCAGTAGGGCCAAGTCATCTGCGTATCCATACTGGCGCGAGGTCGTGCGTGGCAGGTCGCTGATATAGAGATTGAAGAGCATGGGGCCAGTACCGAGTCTTGGGGGACTCCGTTTCTTTGGCGTCGCAGTCGGCTAGATTTGGCCCACTGAGTCCGCACCAACCAGCGATCCCCGCACACTAACACTATCCTACATACACCAGGGTCAATTTACAATTTTACCAAAGCCAATTAGCCCACATACATGTATGTTTTTGGAGCGTGGGAGGAATCTGAGATCCTGGAGAAAACCCATGCAAGTCACAGGGAGAACGTATAAACTCCGTTCAGACAATCACCCGTAGTCAGGATCGAACCCGGGTTTCTGGTGCTGCAAGGCAGCAATTCCACCACTTCACCTCTGTGCCGCCCCTGTTAGAACCTTTTTGCCAAGGTGGAAATGTCAAAGACTAGAGTACAAAGCTTTAAGGTGAAAGTGACAAAGTTTAAAGGAAATATGTGTAGGAAAATAACTGCAGATGCTGGTACAAATCGAAGGTATCACAGAAATGTACAGAGCAAGTTTTTATACACAGAGGGTGGTGGGTGCCTGGGATATGCTGCCATAGGTAGTGGTAGAGGCAGATACAATAGTGCTGTTTAAGAGGCTTTTAGATAAGCACGTGTATATGCAAAGAATGGAGAGATATAGGCAGATGTGATTAGTTGATCTTAGCTTCATGTTTGGCACAGACATTGTGTGCTGTACAGAACTATGTTACATGTTCGATGTCAGGCAGAATCACAGAGTTACCATTTCAGGATGAAGATGCTTTATTAGAACTGGGAATTAGAGCAAATTAGGTAGTATTAGGTTGTATGCAGGATGGGGAAGAGATGGATAGAAGAAAGGGGAGGGGGGGGGGATCTCATAAGGATAGAGTGAAGTCAGAGTTGCTCTCGGGAGAAACTGCAAATGGTCATTTATTTGAGGAATTAATAGTAACAGTGAGCGAGAATGTGATCCTTTGTTCTTCAAAGCTATAAAATAAGGGCAGATAGACAACAGTATGTAAATGTTGCAAAATGCAGGGCTACAGAACGAATCCAGCTGATTCAGCTTGCTAATGGAGAGAGAAAAAAAAGGAACTAATATCACAGCAGAGTAATGTGTAAGAAGGAAGCTGGTTTAAACGGAAGATAGACACAAAAAGCTGGAGTAACTCAGAGGGTCAGGCAGCATCTCTGGAGAGAAAGAATGGGTGACATTTCGGGTCGAGACCCTTCTTCAGACTGACGTTTCGGGTCGAGACCCTTCTTTAGACAGCAGAGTAACCTTGGCCTCTGGGACACAGGGACAGTGAGTTGCCGGAAGCTGTAGATTTTGGTGTGAATGGGGAAAACACTGTTCATTGTTAAAAAGATGTATATTACCAAGTTGTGTCTCTGAGCACATTAGGTATTTATGGGGAGAGAAAAGTGCTATAAGTGATCAAAGTGGCTACAGTGAAAACCAAACGGTTTCAAATGCTGGAAATCTGAAATTCAAAGAGAAAATGGCAGTTACATTCAGCAATTCCTCTGGGTTTTCTCCGGGTGCTCCAGTTTCCTCCCACAGTCTAAGAACGTGAGGTTTGTAGGTTAATTGGCTTCTGTAGATTGCCCCTAGTGTCTGGGATGTGAAAGTGGGATAACGTACAACTAGCGTACGGGTGACCGATGGTCGGTGGGAAGTCAGTGGGCCAAGGGGCCTGTTTCAACGCTGTATCTCAAAACTAAACTAAACTGAAGTTCCAGAGGTATATGTGGAAAGAGAAACAGAGTTAAGATTTCTGGTCGATGACCCTTTGTCAGAACACAGGGAAAAAATAGAAAACAAGTGAGTTTCCTGTTGTGGACATGATGAAGGCCACAATGCAGAGTTTGATCAGGTGTTCAAAGCTACTGAAGCCATTATATGAAACTCGCCTAAAGGACAGCTGGATAACTGACCTCTCCAGTTAATGAAGAGGGGGGTAGGTAATGAGAAGAGGGGCAGTTAATGAGGGGGGCAGGTACAGCCTTTTCTCTGAATGTCCCACCAGGCGAAGTCCAGGAAAAGGAAGTGGACCTCCTACTTGCTTTGACAAACATCTTCCTCTGGGCTGCTGCATTAGAATTCTACCTTGAAGAAGAAACAGGATCGGCATCCCTGCTATCCAATGCTATTTCCAGTCATTGGCACCAGGAAATGAGTTTTTTTTTAATCCCCCTTTGTTAATGATGGGAATCGGTAATTCCAGAGAAGAATCAAGCTATAAAGCAGATCTACCTTATGCCTGCTATGTAAATAACTGTTGGAATGTTTGTTTGCCAGTCTCTTCCTACGTCATGCTTTTCAAGCCGCATAACTTATACAAAGCCAAAGATAATTGCACATTTCTGCAAGTAGCAGAAAAAATAAACCAACCTCGAATGGTGTGTGTGTGTTGCAAGCTGGTTTGAGTCACACTGATACCTGCCTGTGGAAAGCGACTCTAAAGAAACATAGAAAATAGGTGCAGGAGTAGGCCATTCGGCCCTTCGAGCCTGCACCGCCATTCAATATGATCATGGCTGATCATCCAACTCAGTATCCCGTACCTGCCTTCTCTCCATACCCCCTGATCCCTTTAGCCACAAGGGCCACATCTAACTCCCTCTTAAATATAGCCAATGAACTGGCCTCAACTACCTTCTGTGGCAGAGAATTCCACAGTTTCACCACTCTCTGTGTGAAAAAAAACTTTCTCATCTCGGTCCTAAAAGACTTCCCCCTTATCCTTAAACTGTGACCCCTTGTTCTGGACTTCCCCAACATCGGGAACAATCTTCCTGCATCTAGCCTGTCCAACCCCTTAAGAATTTTGTAAGTTTCTATAAGATCCCCCCTCATTCTTCTAAATTCCAGCGAGTACAAGCCAAGTCTATCCAGTCTTTCTTCATATGAAAGTCCTGCCATCCCAGGAATCAATCTGGTGAACCTTCTCTGTACTCCCTCTATGGCAAGAATGTCTTTCCTCAGATTAGGAGACCAAAACTGTACGCAATACTCCAGGTGTGGTCTCACCAATGCCCTGTACAACTGCAGCAGAACCTCCCTGCTCCTATACTCAAATCCTTTTGCTATGAATGCCAACATACCATTCGCTTTCTTCACTGCCTGCTGCACTTGCATACTTTCAATGACTGGTGTACCACGACACCCAGGTCTCGTTGCATCTCCCCTTCTCCTAATCGGCCACCATTCAGGTAATAGTCTGCTTTCCTGTTCTTGCCACCAAAGTGGATAACCTCACATTTATCCACATTATACTGCATCTGCCAAGCATTTACCCACTCACCTAACCTATCCAAGTCACGTTGCAACCTCCTAGCATCCTCCTCACAGCTAACATTGCCCCCCAGCTTCGTGTCACCCGCAAACTTGGAGATGTTGCATTCAATTCCCTCGTCCAAATCATTAATATATATTGTAAATAGCTGGGGTCCCAGCACTGAGCATTGCGGACCCCACTAGTCACTGCCTGCCATTCTGAAAAGGACCCGTTTATTCCTACTCTTTGCTTCCTGTCTGCCAGCCAGTTCTCTATCCACATCAATACTGAACCCATAACACCGTGTGCTTTAAGTTTGCATACTAATCTCTTATGTGGGACCTTGTCGAAAGCCTTCTGGAAGTCCAGATATAACATATCCACTGGTTCTCCCTTATCCACTCTACTAGTTACATCCTCGAAAAATTCTATAAGATTCGTCAGACATGATTTACCTTTCATAAATCCATGCTGACTTTGTCCAATGATTTCACCACTGTCCAAATGTGCTGCTATCACATCTTTAATAACTGACTCTAGCATTTTCCCCACTACCGATGTTAGGCTAACTGGTCTGTAATTCCCCGTTTTCTTTCTCCCTCCCTTTTTGAAAAGTGGGGTTACATTAGCTACCCTCCAATCCTCAGGAACTACTCCAGAATCTAAAGAGTTTTGAAAAATTATCACTAATGCATCACTGGGGCTACCTCCTTAAGCACTCTGGGATGCAGCCTATCTGGCCCTGGGGATTTATCGGCCTTTAATCCATTCAATTTACCTAACACCACTTCCCGACTAACCTGGATTTCACTCAGTTCCTCCATCTCATTTGACCCCCGGTCCCCTGCTATTTCCTGCAGATTATTTATGTCTTCCTTAGTGAAGACAGAACCAAAGTAGTTATTCAATTGATCTGCCATGTCCTTGTTCCCCATGATCAATTCACCTGTTTCTGACTGCAAGGGACCTATATTTGTTTTAACTAATCTTTTTCTCTTCATAAATCCTTGCATTGATCTATAACGCCTTGCAATGCACATATGCCCTATGGTCCCACGGTAATGAGAACAAGCTTCAATCTGTATCGACTGAGGAGGAAAATGCAAGCAATGCATAATTTAGAAACAGAAAAAAGTTGGATGATCACAAAAAAAAGTATTATTTCTATTCTAAAACACATAAAATAGAATAAATCCCTGGAAACCATGAGCATACAACTCACTGACCTGCACTGCTTCCAGTAGAACAAAGTCAGAATGAGAACTTAATCTTCACAAGCATTGTGCTGTCAAACCGTCCATAGCTTTATAAACTAAACAACTGTATACTTCTGCGGATGCAATTAACAAACAATTCCGAATGATCGTGACTTCTTCACTCCAGCTTGTTACGTTGAGACAAAGATTCTGTTTCTATAAATACGGCTGATTTCTTATTTGTTCTCTCGAATAATACCCAATTCCCTAGCTTTCACTTCCTTAAAAGATCCAAGGTTAGCGAAAAAATCACGCCTGTGGCTCACAATAACCTTTGAAGATTTATTGTAAGCTATTCTGATGTCTGAATTTACTCTGGCAAATTCAGCTATTCAGGTCATAATGGTTCAATGGTTGAATGGTCCTTTATTGTCAATATGCATTGTTTTCATATGCGTTGTTTTCTAGAAATGAATGTGCGTAACGGCACAGACATTGATGCTGGAAATCTGTTCAGGTGTTTTAACTCTTTGGGTTTCCACGTTGTCGTTTTAAATGATCAGACTTGTTATCAGATGAAGAAGATACTGCAAGATGGTGAGTAAATGTTCAAGCTTTGGATTAGTTTATTAAGCAGTAGTATCTAATCACAACTTTATCTTTTTTGACACTATTCAGTACACTAATTGCTACATGTTAAGCATATATGTTCCCAAATGTTGCGCTGATATTCCAAGCTATTTTGGAATTAATTATCTTCCCTGACTATCTTTATGTGGAAAGTTCTAGATGAGTTTGGTTAAAGGAATAAATATCTACCTCGAGCTGTCTATTGGATAAAAATAAAATGCTAAGCAAATTATTTAAGTGATAGAAAATCAGGAAGAAAATATTGGTGCTGGAAACCTGAAACAAAAACAGAAAATGCTGGAAATACTCAGCAGCTTAGGCAGCAAATGTGCAAAAGAGAAACAGTTAACGTTTGGGGTCTGAGACCCTTCATCAGATTTGAACTCAAAATGTTGACTGTTTCTCTTTTCACAGATACTGCCCATCCTCATGAGTTTCTCCTGCATTTTCTGTTTTTGTTTCCTCCACCAGATGATCGAAAAATGGTGGATGTATTTTTTTAAACTTGCCCTGAAAATGTGTGATTTACACGGTAATTCCCTACTATTTGAGTTGTACATTATAATACTGATCACTGTGGGATTATTTTTTATGGCTTATGCATTGGGCTTTCCCCAAATACAAAATGAAATGGTTGCCATTTCTGTCTTACCTCAAAACTGACAATTACGTATAAACCTTTTCTGAAAGGGATATTGGAAAGGAATTATATCAGTATCCGTTGTGTTGTCCATCTCCTGATACAATTAGTAAGGTGAAAGTTAGTAATTTGACTGAAGTGGTACCCATCAAACTCTAACCCTGCACGACACGAGAGGGAAGTTTAGTTTATTATTGTCATGTGTACCGAAGGGCTGTGAAAAGCTTTTTATTGCATGCTATCTAGTCAATGAAAAGACTATACATGATTGCAATCAAGCCATCCAGATTGCAGAGACAGGAAAAAGGGTATAATGTTTACAGCAAGATAAAGTCGAATTAAAGATAGTTTGACAGTCTCCCATGAGGTAGATGGGCAGTCAGGACCACTCTAGCTGGTGAGAGGACGGTTCAGTTGCCTGATAGCTGGCTAGAAACTCCCTGAATCTGAAGCTATGCGTTTTCAAACTTATGTACGTCTTGCTTGATGGGAGAGGTGAGAGGAGGGAGTGACCATGGTGTGACTCATCCATAATTATGCTGGTGCCCTTGGCAAGGTAGCATGAAGTGGAGTCAATGGAAGGGAGGATGATTTGCGTGACATTGACTACTTATAGTTGCAATGTTACGGTAAGGCCTGTGTGAGAGCTGGTAGAAATAAGAAAAGTAAATGGAATGTGCAGTAACAAATAGTTGTTACTGTAACAAATTTAACAATAATAAATTTCAAATTTATTGAAAGGATAGAGAATAAAGTAACAATTAAGCCTTGATCAAAATACTTTGCATTACTTGTATTAAAAAAAATTAGAAATATATATAATGATTACTTGTAATCATTATCTGCAAGTGTCTGATATGGTGATCTATAAAAGGGTAGCAATTGTCCTTACTTTTTGATTGAGAAGGATAATCAGGTAATGTGGCAATTGTGAGAGAATGCTACCAGCATGTTTAACATGACAGGGAGGGACAAAAATGATTGTTTTTCTCATAAAATGCCACATTTAACATTTAATATACTAAGCAACATGAAAGGTATTACTTGGTTATCCAAAGGTAACGCATCCTCGGGAGTGTTTCAACTTTGCATCTAAATATGTTGCTACTTCAGTTTCTCAGGAAAACCACAGCAACAGTGCATGTTTTGCCTGCATCCTTTTAAGCCATGGCGACGAAGGCAAGATCTATGGCACCGATGGAGCAATGCCCATAAAGACACTCACTTCTCTCTTCCGAGGTGATGTGTGCAAGAGCCTTGTGGGGAAACCAAAACTCTTTTTCATTCAGGTAACATTGTCATCCTGTGAGCTTTCTCACAATGTGTGTAGGAAAGAATTGCATGTGCTGGTTTAAATCGAAGGTAGACACAAAATGCTGGGGTAACTCAGCGGGACAGGCAGCATCTCTGGAGAGAATCTCCAGAGGTGCTGCCTGTCCCCCTGAGTTACTCCAGCATTTTATGTCGAGCTTCCTCACAAAATGAGTTCACCAGTAAAACCTTCATTCATCCTGTTGAAAAGGTATTCAACTTGCTTATCGGTAATAATAGGCATGCTGCACATTAAATGATAATTGTATTGTAATTGTTATTGTAATTGTAATCTCTCTCTCTGCACAAAAGGAATTGGAATTCCCCAGATGCAAATTAAAGGCGAAATGGGTGGAATCATGTTTAGCATTCACCAGCCTCCACATTTTGTGGGAAACTCTCCACGATCTGTAACTGATGTTGTCAGTACTTTAAGGTGCTTTGACATTAAAACGGAGCAGTAGGAACATTTCTAAGATCCTGTTAACCCTTTTGAATGGGTGTGTCCTTTGTACTTTACATAGTAACTCAAACCTCTTGTTAGTTTTGTTCAATAGCACTTGATGCCCTCTATTGAAATCAGATTCACATAAATTAAGAGTGTACAAAGTACTGAACTTAATTTATTAAAATAGGAGGGACCAACTGTTTTATGAACATATTTAGTAATACAAGGAACTGCAGGTGCTGATTTACAAACAAAAAAAACACATAGTGCTGGAGTAACTCAGTGGGTCAGGAAGCAGGTGTAAAATGGAACTGCAGATGTTGGTTTATACCAAAGATAGACACAAAGTGCTGGAGTGACTCAGCAGGTCAGGCAGCGCTCTCTGAAGAAAAAGGACAGGTGACGCTTCAGACTGAAGAAGGGTCCCAACCCTAAACATCACCCACCCTTTTTCTCCAGAAATGTTGCCTGACCCGCTGGGTTACTCCAGCACTTGGTGTCTATCTTCGGTTCATGAAGCTTCTTACGAAGACATGCTGGAGTAACTCAGCGGGTCAGGCAGCATCACAGGAGAGAAGGAATGTGAAGGTGATGTTTCGGGTCGAGACCCTTCTTCTGACTGACCCGCCTAGTTACTCCAGCACATTGTTCTTTTTGTTTTTCCTTACAACCTTATCCCTGAAGTGAAATGGTGTAGGTTAACCTTTGTTAGTAATGAATGCTTTTGTTTTAATTGGGAGTTTTGAAAATTACTAAAATAGTCTCTGTTATTTTCACAATTCAATTAAGAATGCATGTTTTATATAAGGTAAGATGAGAATTGCACTACCAATTGAATAGAAAATAGCTTCCTTTGTGGTAACTGTACAACTGAATGAAGGAATGTGTCATGAGAATGTATCCGCTTTGGATGTGGATTAGCTGGCTACACAGCTAACCTGTTCTGAACAATCGTTTAATTGTATGCTTGGGAATATGAAGGATAGAACTACTCTTTTACTTAATCAGTGTAGGAATCCTTAAAAGCATTGACAATCAATTCTGCACATCATAATCGTAGAATGTTTAATTTGAAGGGAGAGATAGGCGGGGCACAATCATTGACCCTGGTACCGACCAGTTGTACCTGTCTGTTTTGTTTCTTACCCTGAACAACTGCTTAAATCCTTTAGCAAATTCCTGAACAATAAATTTGCTGTGAATTAGTGCCATTGTTGACATCTTATAATATATATTTTTTAATCTAGAAATTACTTGACAAGTGTCTGGATGATCGATTAATGTAACTGAGCATTGGTTTAATCACAAAAATACACTGTATTAATTTTTTTTTTAGTTTAGAGACACAGCGCGGAAACAGGCCATTCAGACTACCGAGTCCATGTGAATAAGTAATCACTCCATTCACTAACACTATCGTACACACAATAGCGACAATTTACCGTTTTTACCGAAGCAAATTAATCTGCAAACCTGCACACCTTTGGAGTGCAGGAGGGAATCAGAGCACCCAGAGAAAACCCACGTGGTCACAAGGAGGGTGTACAGACAGCACCCGTCGTCAGGATCGAACCCAGGTCTTTGACGCTGTAAGGTGGCAGCTCTACCGCTGCACCACTGTGCTGCCCCAAACATAGTGCCAATAATTAACACAATGTAGAATGACTAAATGGATGCTTAAAATTCATACTGAACTATTTTCTAGTCAAAGATAGACACAAAGTGCTGGAGAATCTCAGCAGGTCAGGCAGCATCTCTTGAGAAAAAGGATGGGTGACATTTCTTCGAGCTTCTTCAGACTCTTTTCTAGTTAAGTTGGGTACAGTAATCATTTTATTGATAAATTTGAATAAATGACAGATCCTTTCAATACAATTGAACCAGCATTTTTGGGGGGAACATACTTTATGTTCTATAAACAAGGATGGTAAGCAAAAGCAATGGCTTTGAATTTACCCTCGGGGCCAGTTTAATTTTGCATGTGTGGAACTCTGAATGTAGGTTGTACATAAATTTACTTAAGTATGCTGATTTTCGGCACTGAGAAAAATGCATTTGAGTAACCACTAAAAGGTTAGATATTCTTTCTCCAGTGTGTTAAATGTACGTTGAGTTCTGCTTCCAAATTTAGTTCCACCGCTTCAGTGTATTGTAGCGCATATGAATGAGTGAACCTCTGCTCCCAATCTTATAAAGATTTGTATGTCAAACTTTGCATAATGTAAAGTGAAGCATTAAGTATTGTGTTAATCGCCTTGCACAATGTTTTATACAAGATTATTATGACTCTGCTTTTCCTGGCTCATTTCAGGCTTGTAGAGGTTCCGAATTTGATCAAGGGGTACAGACCGACTCAGGATCTACTAGTGAAGTAGAAACTGATGCAAATCCTCGATATAAAATCCCAGTAGAAGCTGACTTCTTGTATGCCTATTCCACTGTACCAGGTAATGAAGAAAATAGAGGGTATAATATATTACAGCCTTGGTTAATACGTGTGCTTCTAATTTATTGAATGCTTTCCCAAGTTCCTGCACACAATGTGGTTATTTGTGAAGAAAGGTTGAACAGTCTAGGTTTGTTTATAGGGAACCTGTTTCAAATAATAAGATAAAAGCATAAAGCACAAAAACATCCCACCATGTTCATGCTGACCAGGGCATACTTATCTCTATTAATCCCATATAACAGCACTTGGTCCATAGCCTTCTGTGCTTTGACAATTCAAGTGCTTGTCCAGATACTTAACTGCTCCGAGAGTACTCGCCTCCACCATTCACACAGGCCAGTGCATCCCAGACTCCAGCCATCCACTGGGTGAAAAGATTCATTCCCACGCTGCTCTAAACCTCTTATCCCCTGGCCTCCACTGATTTTGGATAAAATTCCGATGGGAGAACATTTCCTACCATCTATTGTATTTATACCCATCTTCACTTTGTACATCTCTGATCATGTTCCCCTCTTAACCTCCTCCACTCCAAGGAAAACAATCCCTACTTACCCAGTCTCTCCATTCTAGGCAAAACACTGGTGAGTCTCCTCTTCCCCACTCCCATGCAAAGATCCAGAGGGAGCTTGAATGAACGGATGTGGAAAGAATGTTTCCTCTTGCGAGAGGAACTCTATGGAACGCTGCAACCCCCAACTAAGCTCCAAACTACATACACATTGGGGTTTTTTCTTTGCACTATTATTGGTTACTTGTTTTTTATATTCTGAACATAATTCTTGTTGTTTATTACGGTATTTGCAGAGTATTGTGTTTACATATCTGTTGTGCTGCTGCAAGTAAGAATTTCATTGTTCCGTTTCTGGACATATGGCAATAATACACTCTTGACTCTTGAACCAGAGCTAGTTGCTTAACAATGGGAAGAGTGCCATTAATGTCAGATGAGGCAAATCTTTCTTTTTTATCCAAATGTTGTAAGTCTTTGGAACTCCCTTCCTCAAAAGCCGATAAAAGAAGGGTAATTTTAAAGCTTTGGCCAATGGACCCTTGATAAATGTTGGGTATCAGGGGTTATGAGGGGAAGGCATGAGAATGGGATTGAGAGAGAAAGATAGATCATCCATGATTGAATGGCGGAGTAGACTTAATGGGCCAAATGGCCTAATTCTGCTCCGATAACTTATGAACTTGGAGAATTAAAGGTTACTGTGGGTATGGGGAATGGGAATGAAACTCTTTGAATCCTCCCCTCTGGGAGGCGACTCTGGACAATCAAAACCTCCACATCCAGACACAAAAAGAGCTTCTTCCAACGAGCAGTAGCTCTGCTTAACAATGCACTACACCACGACATTCTGGTATGTAAGCCAAACACTTATCAACTCTCCAAGTGCACTTTAGATATCTACATGTGCAATATATAGCAAAGCTGCCCCTTTTTACTCTTGCAATTATTTTTTACATTTTAAAATTATAATGTTTTTCTAAATTGCTGTCTATTGTGTTTTTGCCTTGTGCTAGCAAATCACCAAGTCAAATTCCAACATACTCGGCTAATAAATTGAATCTGTTCTGAATTGAGGTTATAATTAGATTAGTCATTATCTTGATAAAAGCTTGTCTGAGTCAATGGCTTACTCATATATGTTCATAAGTCTATCATATATGTTTAGAAGAACTATAATTGATTAATTCCCAACACTGCTAATGTTAAGGTAGAGCTACCCAAATAGATCCAGTAATGAGGGACAATTGCATTATTATGAATAGAATGAGTATATTTAGTTTTTAAAGTTTTAGATTTTCTAATCGTCCGATGGAAAATATATTTTCAAAACAAGTCAATTTAGGTTTATACCAAAGATAGACACAAAACATTGGGGTAACTCAATGGGTCAGGCAGCATCTCTGGAGAAAAGGTTTAGGTGATGTTCCAGGTCGGAGCCCTTCTTCAGAATCATGTACTGAGGTACCATCAAAAGCTTTGTTTTGTATGCCATCCCAACAGACCAGATACACCATACATAGATACAATTAGTTCAAACTCAAGTACAAGTGCACTTTCTGTCACTATATTAAGAATGTGTTTCATTGATTGTCAGTCCAAGCCAGTTGAGCTACTGCCTGGGAATTTGCCTGGGAATTTTTTTTTTATTATTATTATTTATTTTTTTACAGCGCGGAAACAGGCCCTTTGGCCCACCGAGTCCGCGCCGCCCAGCGATCCCCGCACATTAACACTATCCTACACACACTAGGGACAAATTTTACATTTGCCCAGTCAATTAACCTACATACCTGTACGTCTTTGGAGTGTGGGAGGAAACCGAAGATCTCGGAGAAAACCCACGCAGGTCACGGGGAGAACGTACAAACTCCGTACAGACGGCGCCCGTAGTCGGGATCGAACCTGAGTCTCCGGCGCTGCATTCGCTGTAAGGCAGCAACTCTACTGCTGCGCCACCGTGCCGAATTATACCTTCCAACATTTGTCATTGCAGGCTACTACTCATGGAGGAATCCAGGCAAGGGCTCCTGGTTTGCACAGGCCCTGTGCAATGTTTTCAAAGAATATGGGACGGATTTTGAGATCATGCAAATTTTAACCAGAGTCAACTACATGGTGGCCATGCACTTTGAGTCTTGGTCTGAAGACCCACGGTTCAGTGAGAAGAAGCAGATTCCCTGCATTGTCTCCATGCTGACAAAAGAACTTTATTTTAAGCAGAAATGAAGCACAACATTTCCATTAATATTTCAGGGAAATTTTGAATTGTAAAGTTTAAGTTGCTTATTAGGTCTTTCTTTTGAGTGAAATTTTAAAACTAAGCTGAAGTTAACTGCAGGATTCAGGAAAACCGTTTGCTATCTCTGTGATTAATCAGTTATATTTTTTTCTCTCTCGTGTATTTCATACTTTGGGGCATATGCTGATAAGCTCTTTTCTCTGATATTGTCTGGATCACTTCACAATGGAGTTTATAAATGACCACTTCGTACACTGAAAAATGCAAAAGTATGACTGATGTGAATTTGTGTCCCAAATCTGTTAGACTTCTTGCTTAAAGATCCCATTTACAAAACTAGTTTTTACAAAGTCTGAGGCGTGAATTTCAGTACAGCTTGTATGATGGGCTGTGAATTTTAAACTTTTAGAAATATATTTCAATCAAATACACTCAGTTTATGTTTCTAAGTGAATTGTTGGGAGAGGCATTGTTTCTTACATTAAATGTGCGGGTATTCTTCAATTCATTGCAAGGACCGGAAGCACCTTCCACCAAAAGCACAGGTTCTCACACACAATTTATGTTGCAAGAATTGACATATTTTGTTCCTGAGTCTGACTTATAGAATGTGTAGGAAGGAACTGCAGATGTTGGTCTATACTGAAGATAGACACAAAATGCTGGAATAACTCAGCGCGTCAGGCTGCATCTCTGGAGAAAAGGAATAGGTGACGTTTAGGGTCGGAACCCTTCTTCTGACTCTCCAGTGGTCTCCTCATGCTTCACATACTTGGTGACATTCTTCCATTGACCACCATCACTGCTAATGGACTTATGGCCTTTTACATGTATGATGCAAGGGCAGAAAACCTGCCCTCTCCTACAATGCTGAAAATCTGCTTCATAAATGATGGTGTAATGAGGATAGTCTCATTTCAGTGATGATTACTTTGATTAATAGCATGAATACCAAATGGTAGAAAGTATTATATATCTTGGGTCAAGGCAGCAATGTCAATACGTAATGTGGCTTCAATTCACAGCTAAACATGCTTACTTATCTACTCAGGAAATCCATGGTCGTTTTGTCCAACCACATTCTTGATTTACCGAGACTTCAACTCATCTTAACATAAAACCGACAAAGGGCTACCATCTACTGTCTACCCTACCTCCATTTTGCAGGATTCAAACTGCATCCACCAGTATTATAGTAACATGTTGGACAATAAAGTTCTCCTTAATTGTAATTGCGCATAAATGTCAGCAAACACATGCACCAGTCCCATATTTAAACCAATCTGAAACCAAATTATTTTTGGGATTATTATGAGTGACCATAGATTTGTTTCTGCATTCTGTTAAAAAAAACAGCCTTTGAGATGATTCATTTTGTTCTTTAAACCTATGATCCAAAATATTTTTTTTGCTATTTACCTCAATGATAAAATTCATAATCATGCAAGACTTTATGATTGTTGCAATATTTATCAATAGATGGAGCCAGTAACGTGAACCATATTCAGTGCATAAATATAGTTTAATGCAGCACAGCATCCTTAAACCTTTCGTTGTTCCATACCTAAGTCAATTGTATAGCCGATATACAATAGACCTGCTGCTCAGAATAATCCCCCAATCTTTATTCACACACATAATAACCATGTGTGCATGTATGAGTCCAGACATCCTGAGCTTCTTGATCCTAGAATCGTTGGTGAGGTGTAGCATTACCTGGGGTGACTAAGCCTCAATCTGCACTCTGAATTCCCTCCCCTTCCCCACATTCCTATAACATCCTGACAGGCTGGGGGCAGAGACTCCGATGCTTTGTCAAAGTCTCCGATGCTTTGTGACAGTTTTTAAATGTCTTTGATATACAGAGATGTTTTAGTGTGTAGGAAGGAACTGCAGATGTTGGTTCACACAGAAGATAGACACAAAATGCTGGAGTAACTCAGTGGGACAGAAGTAACTCTGGAGAGAAGGAATGGGTGATGCTTCGGGTCAAGACCCTTCTTCAGACTGAAAGTCAGGGGAGGGGGAGACACAGAGATATGGAAGGGTAAGGTATAAAAATGAGACGTCAACGGGGACGAAGGTCACGGAAAGTGTAGAATACAATACAATACAATATATCTTTATTGTCATTGTACAGGGGTACAACGAGATTGGGAATGTGCCTCCCATACGATGCAATAAATTAATTAGCTAGTCAGTATTAATTTAAACAACCCAATGAAACAAATTGGAACAGTTTTAAAAGAGAATAAAGTGCAAGTAGATCTGTGCCGGTTCACTGTGCGATGTGACCATCCGGCTCAGCAGGACCGGTTCATAGCAGCTATGGCCCTGGGGATGAAGCTGTTCCTGAGTCTGGAGGTGCGGGCGTAGAAGGCCTTGTATCGTCTGCCCGATGGTAGAAGTTCGAACAGACTGTTGCACGGGTGTGAAGAGTCTTTGTGGATGCTGGTGGCTTTTCTGAGGCATCGTGTGTTGTAGATGCCCTCCAAGGCTGACAGCTGTGTTCCGATGGTCCTCTGAGCTCCATGGACTACCCGCTGAAGGGCTTTCCTCTCTGCCTCCGTGCAGCTTAGATACCACACAGGGATGCCATGTGTTAGAATGCTCTCTATGGTGCAGCGGTAGAAGGTCGTCAGCAGCTGTTGGGGTAGACCAGACTTTTTCAGGGTTCTTAGGTAGAACAGTCGTTGCTGTGCCTTCTTGACCAGCGCAGCAGTGTTATTGGACCATGTTAGGTCCTCCGAAATGTGAGTGCCCAGAAACTTGAAGCTGGACACTCTCTCCACACTGTCCCCGTTGATAAAGATCGGGGCGTATTCCCCGTTGTGTGACCTACGGAAGTTGATGATCAGCTTCTTGGTCTTGGTGGTATTTAGGGACAGGTTGTTATCAGAGCACCAGTCCGCCAGGTATAAAGGAATTGATCATTGTTAGCTGGGGAAGATGACAACGAAGCCTGCAAAGATAACATTTAATTAGGAACATACAAGGATACAATTTAATTTAAAATCTTCCCCTAGGTAACAATGATCTATTCTACCTTTTCCATGATCCCATCCCCTTTGATGTCTTGTTTTTACACTTTACCCCAACAGTGATGATTAAACACTATTAAAATAGCTTTAAATTTCTATTTTTAATCAAGTTTATTAAGATGCAATAAAAAATTAATTAACAATTAAAAATATTAAATAAAGTGAGGTAAAGTGAGTGATGCTTCCAGTAATTCACTTACCCAGATCGACTGTGATCGACAGAGGAAAACTGAAAAAGGGAGGCCAGACAAAGCTGATCAAGCTGCAAGAAGGTGTGAGGTAAAGGTGCAGGAAGGAGCTGCAGATGCTGGTTCAAACCAAGATAGACACTAAAAGCTGGAGTAACTCAAGTCAAGTCAAATTTATTTGTCACATACACATACACGATGTGCAGTGAAATGAAAGTGGCAATGCCTGCGGGTTGTGCACAAAAAAGAATTACAGTTACAGCATATAAATAAAGTTAATAAGTTACTATTAGTGTCGACAAAAATTTAGTCTCTGGGGTTATAAAAGTTGACAGTCCTGATGGCCTGTGGGAAGAAGCTCCGTGTCATCCTCTCCGTTTTCGCAGCGTGACAGCGGAGGCGTTTGCCTGATCGTAGCATCTGGAACAGTCCGTTACTGGGGTGGCAGGGGTCCCTCATGATCTTGCTTGCTCTGGATCTGCACCTCCTGATGTATAGGTCCTGCAGGGGGACGAGTGTAGTTCCCATGGTGCGTTCTGCCGAACGCACTACTCTCTGCAGGGCCATCCTGTCCTGGGCAGAGCTGTTCCCAAACTAGACTGTAATGTTGCCGGACAGGATGCTCTCTACAGCCCCAGAGTAGAAGCAATGAAGGATCCTCAGAGACACTCTGAATTTCCTCAGTTGTCTCAGCGGCACAGGCAGCATCTCTGGAGAGCAGGAATGGATGACATTTCGGGTCGAGACCCTTCTTCAGACTGAAGTCAAGGGAAAGGGAAACGTGAGGTTTAGAAGATGTAGAGAGATAAAGAACAATGAATGAAAGATATGCAAAAAAGTAACGGTAATAAAGGAAACAGGCCATTGTTAGCTGTTTGTTGGGTGAAAATGAGAAGCTGGTGCGATGGGCGGGGGGAGGGATAGAGAGAGAGGGAATGCTGGGGTTACTTTAAGTGAAAGCTCTGTTAGGTAAACATGGTGACTAAAAGGATAAGCTATAAACAAGGTTCCACTGCAGTTCCCCCTACTACAATCAATCTGAAGAAGGGTTCCCTCGCCATTCCCTCCAAAGATGCCGCACACATTTGACTCAGTGTCTCAGCAAATACTAACCTGATAATCTCAAGGATATACACCGATCAGCCAAAACATTATGACCTGATGAGCCAAAACATTATGACCACCTGCCTAATATGCTGTTGGTTCTCCGTGTGCAGCCCCATACGCAGCACAGGGCCGTCTTAACGCATGGGCCTGATGGGCATTTGCCCGGGGCCCCACGAGCATAGGGGGCCCATTTTATCGACCATTTACATTTTTATTCCTGTGAGTAGTTGTCGTAGGGGCCCCAGTACACTGCTTTGCCCGGGGCCCATAATGCTGTAAAGACGGCCCTGACGCAGCAGGGTGCGATGCACTGTGTATTGTGCACATTCCTCCCGTGACCACCATTAAAATTTTCTGTGACTTGTGCCACAGTAGACATTCTGTCGGTTCAGACCAGACGGGATAGCCTTCGTTGCCCTCGTGCATCGATGAGCCTTGGGCGCCCAACACCCTGTCACTGGTTTATGGTTTGTCCCTCCTCGGACCACTGTCGGTAGGTACTCACCACTGCTGACCGGGAGCACCCAACAAGCCTTGCCGTTTCAGAAATGCTCTGACCCAGTCGTCTGGCCATAACAATCGGGTCCTTGTCAAAGTCGCTCAGGTCTTTACTCCTGCCCATTTCTCCTGCATCCAACACATCAGCTTCAAGAACTGACTGTTCATTTACTGCCTAATATATTCCACCCCTTGACAGGTGCCATTGCAACAAGATAATCAATGTTATTCACTTCGCCTGTCATTGGTCATAATGTTTGGAATGTTCGCTGTACATGCACCCTGAGCATGATGAAAGGAACTGTATGCAACACTTAAACTAGGTCAAAATTTGAGTTACATAATGAAAATATTGTATGGTAAAACCTAGACTCCTCAAGCTGACCCAATTAAAATCAAGCTCACAATGAAATCAGGAACCTACACACGTGTCTACTTTTGCAACCTCCACCCACTGAATGCAAGGTACGTCAGAAACGTTACCCTTCAATGTGTTATTCTGTAAAACATACAGTCTGACGAAGAATCCCAACCTGAAACATAACCTGTCTATTTTCAGCAGAGATGCTGCCTGAGCCGTTGAGTTACTCTGGAATTTTGTGACTATCTTTGGTATAAACCAGCATCTGCAGTTCCTTTTCATTACTTTGCATCACTGCCTTAATGGCTTGAAAACGATTAAGTGTGTGCGAAAATCTAAATTTCTACAAGATTCTCCCCACTTCCAATTAATTACCCTAATAGTGGGATGAGCCAGCCAGTGAAATCCCTTGTGATGCAACAGTGGAGCTATTTGGAACCAGCAATTGAATTGTTGCACCCATAAATATGCAGCGCCTTCAAGCAGCTAAATTCATTTGCTAACTCAATCATCTGAAATTCTCTTCCTTCCAGCTGCTCTAGCCTATTTACATAAATGGACACATTGAAGCTTGTAACAGATTCAGCTTGAGACAGATTTCCCAACGTAATTACCAGAGAATCTCTGGGTGTTGACACACTACACTAGACTGCATAAGGAATCCAACATTGGAGTGCAATCAGGAAATTCATGACTTCTGCACCCATGTACGTTGGTGCAAGAGTTTAGACTTTTCTTTAGATTTGTAAGATACAGCGCGGAAACAGGCCCTTTGGCCCAGTGAGTCTCCGCCGACCAGCAAACACCCCGTACACTACCACAATCCTACACACTAGGGACAATTTTATGATTTTTATTTACCAAAGTCTACAAACCTACATGTCTTTGGAGTGTGGGAGGAAACCGTAGCACCTGGGAAAAGCCCACGCAGCCACAGGGAGAATGTACAAACTCCATTCAGACAGCGCCGGTAGTCAGGATTGAACCTGGGTTTCTAGCATTGTAAGGCAGCTGCTCTCCCGCTGCACCACTGCCGCCCTTCTGAGTTTCCCATCACTTTAGTCTTAGTTTAGAGGTATGGTGCGGAAACAGGCCCTTCAGCCCACCGAGTCCATGCTAACCAGCGATCCCCGAACACTAACACTATCCTACACATGCTAAGGACAATTTACAATTTACAGAAGCCAATTAACCTACAAACCCATATGCTTTTTGAAATGTGGGAGGAAACTGGAGCACCGGGAGAAAACGCACACGTTCATGGGAAGAACGTACAAACTCCATACAGACAGCACTCGTAGTCAGGATCTAACCCAGGTCTCTGGCGCTGTAAGGCAGCAACTCTACCCACTGCGCCAACGTGTCGCCCACTTCTATGGGGAACTGACACCAGCTCTTCACAGCATTGGCAGAAACCTTCAGGGAAATCAAGGCTTCTGTCTCCAAAACTAAGAATCATTCATCTGTGGTTTGCACCATTTTGGCAATGAATTGCAATGAATTATGAGTAACAATAATTGTTTGCAATCTTCACAAAACAAATTGTTTAAAATAGAATAAAATTTAAAGGACGTCACCTAACATCACAATGGAAACTAATTTATTTGCATAATCGTACATACTAAGAAGATCCTGGTTTAATAGTTGACTAGCTTAACCTGTCTTAGCAGAGTCATAGCAATTTTTACATTGAAAATCTATCTGCAAAAAATTCCATGTTGGATTGAAATCCATTTGATTCATTGTGTCCATGCAAGTTCCTAGAAAGGCTTTCAATTAGTTTATTTGTAGCCCTCCAAATTTTTCTTTATCGCTTACATCACATTCCCTCTTAAAAATTGCTATTGAATCTGCGTCCACCATAACATCAGAAAATTCATACTCGCCATTTCCCCATATTCCTTATGTAGCAATGCAAGTTTAAAATCAAGGTGAACACGTCCATTTGAGAGGGTAGACACAAAATGCTGGAGTAACTCAGCGGGTCAGGCAGCATCTCGGGAGAGAAGGAATGGGTGACGTTTCAGGTCGAGACCCTTCTTCAGACTCCACTTGAGAGGGATGGGCTTTAAGGCCACAAGCAAGGAAAAAAGTTTAAAAAGTAATTACCCAATGTTCAAAAATCATGGGCGGCCAACAATTTCTCTTCCTTTGCCACCATTTGGCTCCACCAGCTCACTCCCCAGTTACCACCACCATCTCCCTAGTTTTATATTAACCATTTTCCACAGCCATCTATGTCATCTGACCTGAATGTTCTACCTTCTCTTTGCCTCTACCCAATCCCCACTAATTCACATCAGGGCAGTTGCAATGTCTGCAGAGGCCTGTTTGATTTTACATTTACTGCCAGTTACATTTCCCTCTCACATAAAGAGTAAAAAACTGAATTTCAAAGTACCTAGGAAGTGTGTTAGCAAATCATCAGAAAGAAACAGTGTTGTCTTTGCAGGTTAAGGATCTCACAGCAGACAATGATTGGTGTGGAAATGTAACTAAATTGCTCTTTCAATTGATGCTGTCTAACTTGTTGAGTATTTTGAGCAGTCTCTTTTTATTTCCAGCATTTACCCTTTTTCACTTTTCAACACTGTCTCATGTTTTTTTTGTGAGAAGAAAGGATATTCCACTTCCCTGAGAAGGTCATTAATGTCAAAAGTGATCATGTTAAAGTTCCCCAATAAAACACCGAGTTCAGATGGCCTACATCTTTTGTAATTATCACGTTGGTAAAATCAGACATGTAAGTTCACACCCGCCATGTCGCTTTTTTCCTCTTCAAAAACAATGAAGGGCAGCACCAGGACAGAATTTGTCCCCTTACCGGCAACAAGCAGGCCCTTCGGCCCAACTTGCTCACACCGACCCACATGTCCTATCTACACTTTGTCCCAACGGCCTGCGTTTGGCCCATATCTCTCTCAACCTGTCCTATCCATGTACATAGAAAATAGGTGCACGAGGAGGCCACTTGGTCCTTCGAGCCAGCACCGCCATTCATTGTGATCATGGCTGATCGTCCACAATCCATAACCCGTGCCTGCCTTCTCCTCATATCCCTTGATTCCACCAGCCCCTAGAGCTCTATCTAACTCTCTCTTAAATCCAGCCAGTGATTTGGCCTCCACTGCCTTCAGTGGCAGAGAATTCCACAAATTCACAACTCTCTGGGTGAAAAAGTTCCTTCTCACCTCAGTTTTAAATGGCCTCCCCTTTATTGTAAGACTGTGGCCCCTGGTTCTGGACTCGCCCAACATTGGGAACATTTTTCCTGCAATTTGTACCTGTCCAAATGTTTCTCAAAAGTTGCAATATTACTTGCCTCAACTACCTCCTCCGGCAGCTCGTTGCATACACCCACACCACCCTCTGTGTGAAAAAGTTACCACTCAAGGTTCCTATTAAATCTTTCCCCACTCACGTTAAATCTATGTCCTCTGGTTCTTGATTCCCCTAGTCTGGGCAAGAGACTCTGCATCTCCCCAATATATTCCGTTCATGATTTTGTACACCTCTATAAGATCACCCCCTCATCCTCCTGCCCTCCAAGGAATAGTCTGCTTAACCTCTCTTTTTAGCTCAGGCCCTCGAATCCTGGCAACTTCCTCGCAAATCTTCTCTGCACCTTTTCCAGTTCACCCCTTTGTAATTTTTATCTTTGTTTCTGTACTTGATTTGACTAGAATTCATTCACTCTTTCTTCCAGACCAATTGTTCCCTTCAAAATCCTTCCAGGTATAGATTAATAGTACACTTGACCTGAACTAGAAATTGTGGACGCATTAGTGATTATTTTCCAATGTTCTATAGATTCCGGGTCAGTTCCTGTGGATTGGAGGGTAGCTAATGTTGTCCCACTTTTCAAGAAAGGAGGGAGAGAGAAAACGGGAAATTATAGACCAGTTAGTCTGACATCAGTGGTGGGGAAGATGCTGGAGTCAATTATAAAAGACGAAATTGCGGAGCATTTGGATCGCAGTAACAGGATCATTCCGAGTCAGCATGGATTTATGAAGGGGAAATCGTGCTTGACTAATCTACTGGAATTTTTTGAGGATGTAACTAGGAAAATTGACAGGGGAGAGCCGGTGGATGTGGTGTACCTCGACTTTCAGAAAGCCTTCGACAAGGTCCCACATAGGAGATTGGTGGGCAAAATTAGAGCACATGGTATTGGAGGTAGGGTACTGACATGGATAGAAAGTTGGTTGACAGACAGAAAGCAAAGAGTGGGGATAAATGGGTCCCTTTCAGAATGGCAGGCAGTGACTAGTGGGGTACCGCAAGGCTCGGTGTTGGGACCGCAGCTATTTACAATATACATCAATGACTTGGATGAAGGGATTAAAAGTACCATTAGCAAATTTGCCGATGATACATAGCTAGGTGGCAGTGTGAACTGTGAGGAAGATTATATGAGGTTGCAGGGTGACTTGGACAGGTTGTGTGAGTGGGCGGATGCATGGCAGATGCAGTTTAATGTGGATAAGTGTGAGGTTATCCACTTTGGTGGTAAGAATAGGAAGGCAGATTATTATTTGTCAAGTTGGTGTCAAGTTAGGAAAAGGGGACGTACAACGTGATCTGGGTGTCTTAGTGCACCAGTCACTGAAAGGAAGCATGCAGGTACAGCAGGCAGTGAAGAAAGCCAATGGAATGTTGACCTTCATAACAAGAGAAGTTGAGTATAGGAGCAAAGAGGTCCTTCTGCAGTTGTACAGGGCCCTAGTGAGACCGCACCTGGAGTACTGTGTGCAGTTTTGGTCTCCAAATTTGAGGGTGTGCAGCGTAGGTTTACTAGGTTAATTCCCGGAATGGCGGGACTGTCATATGTTGAAAGATTGGAGCGACTAGGTTTGTATACACTGGAATTTAGAAGGATGAGAGGGGATCTTATCGAAACGTATAAGATTATTAAGGGGTTGGAAATGTTAGAGGCAGGAAACATGTTCCCAATGTTGGGGGAGTCCAGAACCAGGGGCCACAGTTTAAGAATAAGGGGTTCCATTTAGAACAGAGATGAGGAAAAACTTTTTTAGTCAGAGAGTTGTGAATCTGTGGAATTCTCTGCCTCAGAGGGCAGTGGAGGCCAATTCTCTGAATACATTCAAGAGAGAGCTAGATAGAGCTCTTAAGGATAGTGGAGGCAGGGGGTATGGGGAGAAAGCAGGAACGGGGTACTGATTGAGAATGATCAGCCATGATCACATTGAATGGCGGTGCTAGCTCGAAGGGCCGAATGGCCTACTCCTGCACCTATTGTCTATTGTCTATTGAACAGTCTGGTTTTGAGTTTCTCAGCTTCCTTTTCATGCATTTGTCTGCTGGTATTTTCAGTAACTTACAGTAATAGGTAACTTTGTTTTGAGTAGGAAGCCAGGATAAGTCTGTGTAAAAGCACACACTCTGTTATAGAAAATTATGGCAAATTATGTCCGTCAATAAAATTAGGAAAAAATAACAACAATTTTGAAGAAATATTGTTTTAAATGCCACCTCCAGAAAACAAACAATAACTGTTCAGTGACTGGATAAACTGGCTTGGATAAACTGCCCAAGAGAAATATGAGATGCTGTTCATCCAATTTGCGCTGGGCCTCACTATGACAATGGAGGAGGCCCATGACAGAAAGGTCAGACTGGGAGTGGGAGGGGGGGTTGAAGTGCTGAGCCACCGGGAGATCAGGTTGGTTAAGGCAGTTGGTTAAGCGAAGGTGTTGAGCGAAACGATCGCCGAGCCTGCGTTTGGTCTCGCTGATGTAGAGAAGTTGACATCTGGAACAGCGGATACAATAGATGAGGTTGGAGGAGGTGCAGGTGAACCTCTGCCTCACCTGGAAAGACTGTTTGGGTCCTTGGATGGAGTCGAGGGGGGAGGTAAAGGGACAGGTGTTGCATCTCCTGCGGTTGCAGGGGAAAGTACCTGGGGAGTGGGTGGTTTGGGTAGGAAGGGACGAGTGGACCAGGGAGTTATGGAGGGAACGATCTCCGTGAAAAGCAGAAAGGGGTAGAGATGGGGAGTAGTGGCCAGTAGTGGGATCCTGTTGGAGGTGACGGAAATGTTGGAGGATAGTTTGTTGTAAACGACGGCTGATGGGGTGGAAGGTGAGGACAAGGGGGACTCTATCCTTGTTACGAATGGGGAGAGGGGGAGCAAGAGTGAAGCTGCGGGATATAGTGGAGACTCTAGTGAGAGCCTCATCTATAATGGAAGAGGGGAACCCTCGTTTCCTAAAGAATGAGGACATCTCTGATGCCCGAGTATGAAACACTTCATCCTGGGCGCAGATGCGGCGTAGACGGAGGAATTGGGAGTAGGGGGTACAGGGAACAGGGTGGGAAGAAGTGACGTCAGGATTGCTGTGGGAATCAGTAGGTTTGTAGTAGATGTCGGTGGGAGTCACTAGGTTTTTAATAGATGTCTGTTGAACAATGCTTTTCAACATTCCAGTAAGCTGACAAACCTGCTTTTTCACTGTTGTTGAAACAAGTCGAGGCATTCTGTTATTATCTTGACTCACGAATATCATTAAATATTAAATATTAAACTCAACCAACATAATAATAGAGAGTACACTTTGAGTGCTTTGGAATATCACAATGTTGTCAAAGGAGATACATCAATACATCAAGTCTTTGTTTTTTAATTACTGGCCCAAACTGCAATGAACAGTGACTGAAAACAGATACTGGGAATCTGAAATAAAAACAGAAAATGGTGCCAAAGCCTCGGAGATCAGGCAGCATCTGTTGAAAGAAGGACAAGACACTTCAGGTTGAAGACTGATCATTGAAACTAGGAAAGAGAGAAAACAATGTGTGACGTGAGGAAGTTGGAGGATTCAATGTTCATACCATTGGGTTGTAAGAGAGAAAATTTTACTTTTAAGCTACAGAGAGGCCGAGGAAAAGATGGATCGGCAAAGGAAATAATTCTAACTATGTTCAGGATTATCATTGTGATAGGCTGTTGATGAAGCCATTTGGTTGGTAGGTTAATGAGGGCAGTTGGAGAAAGAGAAAATATACAAAGGAACACACAAAAGCTATGAAATGTTAAGTCATATGTTGATGATAATGGAGAAAGAAAAATTAGGTTAACAGCACAGGTGAATGATCAATAAGAGAGCTGGGTAGTTCTGAGACAAACAGAGAAAGCACATTACTTGAAATTGTTGGATTTAATATTGATTCAGGAAGATTGCAAATTTGCATGTTCTGCATGCATCCAGGAAGTAAAGTCATAGTCATAGAGTGATACAGTGTGGAAACAGGCCCTTTGGCCCAACATGCCCATACCAGCCAACAATGTCCCAGCTACATTAGTCCCACATGCCTGCGCTTGGTCCATATCCCTCCAAATCTGTCCTATCCATGTACCTGTCTAACTGTTTCTTAAACGATGGGATAGTCCCAGCCACAATTACCTCCTCTGGCAGCTTGTTCCATACACCCACCACCCTTTCTGTGAAAAAGTTACTCCTCAGATTCCTATTAAATCATTTCCCCTTCACCTTGAACCTATGTCCTCTAGTCCTCAATTCCCCTATTCTGGGCAAGAGACTCTGTGCATCTACTCGATCTATACCTCCCATGATTTTGTACACCTCTATAAAATCACCCCTCATCCTCCTGCACTCCATGGAATAGAGACCCAGCCTACTCAACCTCCCCCTATAGCTCACACCCTCTAGTCCTGGCAACATCCTCGTAAATCTTTTCTAAACCCTTTCAAGCTTGACAATATCTTTCCTATAATGTGGTGGCCAGAACTGAACACAATATTCTAAATGCGGTCTCACCAATGTCTTATACAACTGCAACATATCCTCCCAACGTCTATACTCAATACTCTGACTGATGAAGCCCAAAGTGCCAAAAGCCTTTTTGACCACCTTATCTACCTGTGACTCGACCTTCAAGGAACCTTGCACCTGTACTCCGAGATCCCTCTGCTCTACAACACTACCCAGAGGCCTACTATTTATTCTGTAGGTCCTGCCCTTGTTCGATGTCCCAAAATGCAACACCTCACACTTCCCTGTATTAAATTCCATCAACCATTCCTCCACCCACCTGGCCAATCGATCCAGATCCTGCTGTAATAATTCATAACCATCTTCACTATCTGCAAAACCAGTAAGTTTTGTATCATCATTAGTGCCAACACAGGTGTGTTCTAAGCATAAAGAAAACAATATTTCTTTGTGTTAATGGTTTATCAAAGTAGGACAAATGCCGGAAAGTACAATTTAATAGGACTTTGACAGTAATGTATTGACTTCTGATCATAGTGCAGTCAGTGTCTGTTAATATTGCTGCAAAGTCTCTGAATCTCCAAGAGTAAATGTGAGGATAATGGAACATTTTATTTACTCCTCCTTTTTAATTGTAATTAATTGTAATTGTAATTGTGATTAATTTATTAGCCAAGTACGTAAACATACAAGGAATTTGACTTGCCAACAGACATACAAAAATGCAACAAGATACATAACCACATCAAAATTAAACAGCCACCACAACGGTGTGTGAGAATCCTCAGGACACGCAGCATAAGCAGAGATCCACAGCCATCAGTTCAATGCCCGGGCCACACACACGCTCCTTCACTGTGATGTGACCAGAGTTGTGCCGACCGCTGTCACTCTCTCTGCAGTCCCTGTCTGCCTGAACAGTCAGAAAGCCGTCCACACTCGCACCAGACTACGAGATGTCCTCATGGTGCGATGTCCCCGCAAAACACCGAGGTCACTGCACTCACGGCAGTCCCTCCGAGTCCTCTCCAGTGCAGGCAACACGTCCATCTTGTTTTTTCGGCGACCTCACATTTCCCACTATAATGGAAGGCAAATAACTTTTACCTTCTTTCCTCCTTTTCTCCCGCGGGTTGGGGCAATCAAAACTTCTGCAGTCGGGGCGATCGAAGCTCCCGCATCAGGGCGATCAAAGCTCTCGCGATGGGTCGGTCGAAGCTTCTGCAGATGGAGCTCCTGCAGTCGATCCCTAACAAAGGGACCACCAGCTCCACGATGTTAAACCCGCAGTGCAGATGGAGATATGATGAAAAAGTTGCATCTCCGTCGAGGAAAGAGATAAAAAAGGTTTCCCCCAACCCCCACTCCCCACATAATACAAAAACTAAAGGTACACTAAAACATACAAACACAGACCAAAACAAAGAAGAAAAGATGAGACAGGCTGTTGGTGCAGCTGTAATGTACGGCGCCACCTCCTTAATTAACAATTTCAATCCGACTAGAGTACCAATATACTGAAATGACCATGTGTGGCTTTATCTTCTTGCTCCATTATCAGCCATAGGGATCACTCCATCGAATACAGGAGGTTTATTGTTGAAGGATGGTGCTTTCGGTGGTTTCTTGTTCAAGGACAGTGCTTATAATGGGGACAGTCCACCACCACCATTTGGAACCAAGGAAAAGGTGAAGATATAGAAACAAGGAACTGCAGATGCTTGTTTACAAAAAGAAGACACAAATTGATTTTTAAAAATAACTCAGCGGGTCAGGCAGCATCCTGCTGGAGAACGTGGATAGGTGACATTTGAGGTTGGGCTCTTTCTTCAGACTGAAAGGTGAAGATATGTTCACTGAAGCCCATAGAAACCACATGGAAAGCAAGAGACCTTGGTCTACTACATGATGGGGTATGGGAACCTACATGGATAGAGAGTCAACACTGGAGGTGTCATTGTAACCGGTCACATATACATTTACCATCAAAAGGATAACAAAACTGCTGAACATAGTTGTCTCAGATTTAAAGGAAGGGAAATCTCCATCAAGAACTTCACAAACCCATCACACCAATTCAATGCAAGATGGAAGATATGCCACAATCATGGGTCCATTCAAAGAAAATTACTGAGGGAGAGACTCCAAACCCCATTTCCAAGCAAGTGTCTGTCTCCCATTATCAACAAAAAATCTCATCAGAGACCATACAGGAGCCGTTCCCGAACTACAATATACGGACAATCACACATTACTATCGCTCCATTCTTTTAACTATGCAATCTGTAAACTGTGGATTGTCTGATTGTAATCATGTATTGTCTTTCCGCTGATTGGTTAGCACGCAACAAAACTATTTCACTGTACCAGTGGCAATAAACAAAACTCAACTCAAATAGTTGGTGGCAGATTACAGAAGGAAGCTCTGACCATTTTTGTTTGCACCAGTGGAAACTCCCTTCATGACCTAGTTGGTATTGTACAACAAAACTCAAATAGATAAATTGTCATAGACTGCCCCCCTCTAACCTTTTCATGGGCATATGGTCGGCATTGATGTTACAACTGATACCACGAGTTATAACAAATCCTACATTCCAGGACGGTCACTTACACGGCACAATAAGGGAACCTCGGTTTGGTGAAGTTTGGATTCAAAGTCAATAATATTCCCAGCAAAAAATGTCAGTAATGGTTAGGACATCCAACAACTTCACGTGTAATGTTCTATTGTTATCATGAATGTAGTGGTCTGCAATAGTTTAATTTGCACGCAAATGATACATTGATCATGTGTGAAGGTGATGTTGCAGAGAATGATGGCTGTACTCTGCAGCTTGGTCAACATCTCCAGGCACTGAAGGCAGCACTGGTTCCCTCTCATCTGCTGAATTTTCTTAATTTTCCATTGTTCCAGACTTTCCACAGTTTGCTCTTTGAGGATTTTTTTTTCTGTGCAGAGGCACCTAAGAATGTTTCACTCAACCATTGAAGTTGACTTGGCCAAAAGTGGAAGGAAGGAAGTTTTTCCTGATTGATATTGGCCTGACTGGTGAGAGGGGGAAGATTTAGTAGGAACCCGTGGGGCAGGTGTATGGAAGTAGGTGTATGGAACGAGCTGCCAAAGGAGGTAGTTGAGGCAGGTGGTATCACAATGTTTAAGGAAACATTTAGACAGGTACATGGATAGGATATGTTCAGAGGGATGTGAAGTAAAAGCTGGGAGGTGGGATAAGAAGATAACTGCAGATGCTGGTACAAATCGAATGTGTTTATTCACAAAATGCTGGAGTAACTCAGCAGGTCAGGCAGCATCTCGGGAGAGAAGGAATGGGTGACGTTTCTGGTCGAGACCCTTCTTCAGACCCTTCTTCAGAGGTGGGATGTCAGCCAGCGTGGGATAGTTCGGCCGAAGGGCCTGAGTCCACGCTGTGTGGCTCCATGACTCTATGGTCTCCTCAGACCATAATCAAACCTCAAGGAAGCCCATGCGATACCTGAAAGGAGATTCTGGCCGCTCCCGAGTTCACAAAACTATGACTGGAACTTTTAAACCATTTCATTTATTGGTCTCCCTTCCTTCCCGCAGGATTCCTGGATGCGTCGAAACTGCACCTTTCGCTCGTTAATAGTGGTGACCAAATCACCCGTCCACGGGTTACGGATTTTGTTTTACCGTGAATGAAAAGTCCCCGCCTGCATATGGGAGAGGCAAGAAAAACACCGCGGTGCGTGATTTCCGGATGGAATGCCCCTTTGGGTCTGTTTAAAAAGTCTGGCCACAGTGAAGATCATCACAACGACTCTGCCGGCTCCACACTACTGGCGAAGCGAGACATTGGATTGTAACTGCGGGACCCCCCACCGGCCACAGTGAAGAAAGTCAAAGACTCCAAGTACACACAGTAAGTCATTACTTCCAATTGTTAACTCCTCACGAAGGGACACAGGGTTTTAGTGGACTTTACAAACAGAATGGAGACACAGGGAATTGCAGATGCTACTTTGCAAAACAAAAAGCCACCAAGTACTGGAGTGACTCGCTGAGTTTTACTCCAGAACCCTGTGTCTCCTTTTTATAGAAATAGAATGACCCCGGACAAAAATGAAGGCAGAATTTAATTTCAATTGTAAATGTTTCACAAATTAAATAATGGGGCAAAACACAGAATCAATAAATAGTTGATGGTATTGACCTCTCTAACTTTGTAACCCTTGCGTTCCCTCTCTCTCCATCCCTCCCCCTTCCTAGTTCTCTGACCAGTCGGACTGTCCCCCAGGTTAAATGTTATCTCTGCATGCTTCGTTGTCATCTTCTCATAGCTAATAATGATCTATTCTACATTTTCATTGAACAGTGTCCCCTTTGATGTCTAGTTTTCGCACCTTACCCTTCCTTATCTCTGTACCTCCCTCTTCCCTGACTCTCAGTCTGAAGAAGGGTCTCAACACGAAACGTAACCCATTCCTTCTATCCAGAGATGCTGCCTGTCCCGCAGAGTTACTCCAGCATCGTGTGTCTATCTTTAGTAGTAGATGGTGCTTTGTGTGTTGGAAGTTTCTCCATAACAATTGGGTAATCGTGGATAAAGTTCGGGATAAATTTGCTTTCAATCCGAGCCCCGGTACGATTAAGAAGCTAAGTGTATCTGCGGTTGTATCACATCTGTCTGACAGATAAAAGTACTGGACGCAGAATTAGTCAGGACTTTCAAACGACCTTTGGGGAGATGGTTGCGAATAACTTACAGGGCGTTATGGGGAGAGGGGAGGAGAGAGGGGAAGGGAGAGATAATTTTATGATTGCCAGTTAAATAAATCGTTTTTATTGGGTGAATAAATGGTGCATTAAAAACATGCAACACAGCGCCAGAGACCCGGTTCGATCCTGACCTTGGGTGCCGTCTGTGTGGAGTTTGTACGTTCTCCCCGTGACCTGCGTGGGTTTTCTTCGGGTGCTCCGGTTTCCTCCCAAATCCTAAAGGTTGTAGGTTTGTAGGTTGCAGGTTTGTAGGTTAAATGGCCCCTAGCGTGTGGGACATAACTATTGCACGGGTGGTCGTAGTGAGCGCCGACTCGGTATGTCGAAGGGCCCGTCTCCACGCTGGATCTCTCTAATAAATGAACGCGAGTGGATTACTCCACAGATTGCCAACACGGGTCGAATGGTTTCCCCTTTTTGAGGTGTAGTGGATCTTTAGCTGTGTGGATCTTTAGCTCTTTAGCTCTGTGGCACACAGTCAGACCAGCCCCAGAGTTAGGCGGGGTCAGCATTTTTTTGGTTCCAGACAGCCTCGTTCCACCTGAACACGAAACACTTGGCTCGGGATTTGCAAGGTGAGTTTAACTGTGCAAGCAGCGCGCAGACTGAGCGTGGTGTAGACACAGAGGCACTGGGAGCCACCAGAGAGGGTGATGAGTGCGCCTCCACAAGCGATCTCCTAGGCAGCCGGAGGTGGTGGTTGGGGAGAGGGCGAGGGAGAGGGCGAGTGTGGACCAATGCCAGAGGAGCCAGTGCGGTTACAGTGGCGTCAGGGATAGTAGACCAGGCAGTGCGCTTGACACTGGCGTCTGTAACTGCTCGCTGAACACACCCACAGCCTGTTTACACGCAGCTTGGAAACTTGGATTCAGGGTGCAAATCCCGACTGAAGGTATTTGGCGTTCTTGCAAAATAGTAAAGTTAACGGGGAAACTAATCAATGTCAAAAACAACACTGTGTGCACTCGTGTAAATGTATTTCTATTTGCTCTGATTTGTATGTTTTATGACATTGCTGCGTATTATTACCTCAGTGGAGGCCGCTCGGCCCATAGTCCATGCCAGCTCCCAGTGCGATGCCGTCCCTTCATTTACTTCCTGTTTCACCTATTTCTCACGTCCCCGTTGCTTTGCATTGACTCATCCATCGGCCGCCGCCCGGCTGCGGATGATTTGCAGTAGGCGACCAAACCGCCAGCTTATTTACGGGTTGTGAGCTGATCTTTGGCCCTCGGTTGTTACTAAATGCACCGGGGCAATCAATCCCTCGCCGGCAAACACTTCCCGGTCTGTAATCGCAGCCGCCGCTGTGCAGTTCCTCCATAACGCAAGACTCCAACTGCCCAGGATTGAAAGAGAGGCAAGTGTTTAATTTTCATATGCACCTGGACCTGAACAATGACATTCTTACTGGCTGTAGTTTTATTGACCCAAGAACGCAATAACACAACAAATAAATATAAGCTCACGTCGGCACACTCCAAAGACACACTGGTTTGTAGATTAATTGGTTTCGGTGAAATTGTAAATTGTCTCTAGTGTAGGATAGTTGAGGCCAGTTCATTGGCTATATTTAAGAGGGAGTTCGATGTGGCCCTTGTGGCTAAAGGGATCAGGGGGTATGGAGAGAAGGCAGGTACAGGTTACTGAGCTGGATGATCAGCCATGATCATATTGAATGGCGGTGCAGGCTCGAAGGGCCGAATGGCCTACTCCTGCACATAGTTTCTATGTTTCTATAACATTAGTGGGATCGCTAGTCGGTGCAGACTCGGTGGGCCAAAGGGCCTGTTTCCATGCTGTATCTCTAAACTATAAAATAAAGTCATCGGAGCAGAATTAGACCATTCGGCCCATCGAGTCTGCTCCACTATTCAATCGTGGGTGATCGATATTTCCCTCTCAACCCCATTCTCTTGCCTTCTCTCCATAACCTATGACACCCTTACTAATCAAGAACCTGTCAATCTCCGCTTTAAAAATACCCAGTAACTTATCTTTGACAATGAATTCCACAGATTCACCACCCTTTAACTATAGAAATCCCTCCTCATATCCTTTCTAAAGGTACGTCCTTAATATGGAATGATGAATTATACCATAAATTAATAATCAGTTGTACCAGGTAACCGTAATAGCTGAAGTATGGAGTACGACCGAAACAAAGTCCGGAATAGAATGGGTTGCTGAGGTTGGGTTGTCCTCAGGATCGTGCAGTGTGGTTCAAGAATCATGGAGTCATTCATCACAGAAATGGGTCCTTCGGCCCAAGCACGTCCATTCAGACCAAAATGTTCCATCTGAGATGGTTCCATTTGCCTGTGTATGGCCCATGTCCCTCTAAACCTTTACTATCCATGTACCTGTCCAAAATGTATTTTAAATGTTTTTGCACCTGCCCTAAGTACTTCCTCTGGAAGCTTGTTCCATATATCTACCTACCATCATCTGTGTGAAGAAGTTACCCCACATATTTCTATTAAATATTTCCCTACTCACCTTAAATCTATATTTCTTGATTCCCCTGCCCTGGGAAAAAGATGTTGTGTTCACTCTATCCATTACCCTTGTAATTTTGTAAGGCTCTATTACCTCAACCTTCTGCACTACAAGGAATAAAGTCCTAGCCTGCCCAATCCTATAGCTCAAGCCCTCAAATCCTGGCAACATCCCCATAAATGTTCCCATCTTAATGGCATCTTTCATTAGCAGGTTGAACAAAGCTGAACAGAGCAATTCAAGTGCAGCTTTACCAATGTTTAGTGCAACTGTAATATAACCTCCCAATTTCCATACTCAATCCCTGACTGGTGATGGCCAGTGTGCCAAAAACCTTTTTCACCAACCTTTCTCCCAGCAATGCCATTTAAAGGGAATTGTGTATTCCCCAATCCCTGTGCTCTACAACATCCCCATCATCCACCATTCACTGCCAAGGTCCTTCCCTGGTTTGACTTCCCAATATTCAACACCTCATATTCATCTGAATTAAACTCCAGAGCCAGTCGTTTCCTGGGAAGAAGGTGTTCTTGAAACTAGAGGGCAAGGTTCTCAGACTCCTATACCTTCTTCCTGAAGGTAGCAACAAGATGAGAGTGTGGCCAAGTTGGTGTGGGTCATTAATGATATTAGCTGCCTTTTTTGATGTAGCACTTCCTGCAGATCCCTTCGATGGCAGGGAGGTTAATCCCCATGAAGGACCAGGCAATATTATAGCTTCCTCATTCCAAGGTGTTCAAGTTACTGAACCAGGCCTTAAGGCAACCAGTCAGTATGCTCTCTACTGTATACCTGCAGAAGGAGATTGAGGGGATTTGGCATGTTGCTAATGGCAAATCCCTTTAATCTTCTAAGAAAGTGAAGGCATTGATGAGCTTTCCTTGTGATTGCAAAGATGTGCTGGGCCCAGGACAGATCTTTAGAAAATTGAAGTTGCTGATTCTCTCCACCAAATACTTAGCTCTCCCTTCCTGAAGTCAACAATCAGCTACTTTGATAGACACAAAATGCTGGAGTAACTCAGCGGGTCAGGTAACATCTCTGGAAAAAAAGAATAGATGATGTTTCAGGTCAAGACCCTTCTTCAGGGTTCTTCAGACCCTTCATCTTCAGTGTAAACCAGCATCTGCAGTTCTTTTGGACACAATCAGCTCCTTTGTCTTTCTAACGTTGAGAGCAAGATTATTGTTCTGGCACCATTATCAATCTCCGTCCTGTACTTTGACTCATCACGACCCATTATCCGTCCAACAATAGTGGTATCACAGTGAATTTAAAGATGCTGCTGGAGTTGTGCCTGGCTACACAGTCATGACTTCTACTTGGGCTCGTGTGTTTTAATTCCCAAGGACATATTTTTCCCCATCTGTCATCAGGTAGAGCTGATCTTAAATGGAATCCACTCGGGTTGTGGGATGAAACTAATAAAGTTCTATTTTTAAACATTAAAGTTGAAAGATATCCAAGGTCAATTCATAGTGTTTGTGAGTGTTAGCAAAGAGCCAATAGAAGGTTCTGTTCTTTAGTGATGTGCTGCCGTCACTGACATTTTGGCACTGAATAGGGCTTGAGATACTTAGACAATAGACAATGGGTGCAGGAGTAGGCCATTCGGCCCTTCGAGCCAGCACCACCATTCAATGTGATCATGGCTGACATTCTCAATCAGTACCCCATTCCTGCCTTCTCCACATACCCCATGACTCCGCTATCCTTAGGAGCTCTATCTAGCTCTCTCTTGAAAGCATTCAGAGAATTGGCCTCCACTGCCTTCTGAGGCAGAAAATTCCACAGATTTACAACTCTCTGACTGAAAAAGTATTTCCTGATCTCCATTCTAAATGGCCTAACCCTTACTCTTAAACTGTGGCCCCTGGTTCTGGACTCCCCCCAACATTGGGAACATGTTTCCTGCCTCTAATATGTCTAACCCCTTAATAATCTTGTACGTTTCAATAAGATTTAAATACTTCTTTCAAACTGCATTTTTATTTTGCTTCATTGCAATTTCAAGTGGAGTTTGACTCGTGTGATTTATTTTTCTCCAAGCAGACCCTTCCTGATTGCGAAGATTTTTTTGAAAAATGAATAAAAAAGGTATGCATTTTACATTTTCAAATGACTTCCATTTTTTTTAAGTTACCCATGCATGATTGCATTACTTAGCTTGGGTTGTAATCCAACACTCAAATGATTTGACTAAAACAATGTGAACGTGACTGGTGAAGAAAAAGAAACCTTCTCCCATGCAAGAAAGTTGCATGCAAGAAATTTGCCCCAAAGGAGTTGGCTCTCATTCTGGATGACTAATGCTTCAAAAAAGAATTGATTATCTCATTTGTGAACAGGACTGAAATTTTTGGGAGTGGGTAAAACCTTTCATGATAAGCTATCTGCATTAGCAATTCCAGACTATTCCAACATGGACATTTTATCAGTGCAATGCAACATAAAAAAATTAAATGGTTTTGTAATGGAACTTGCATTGTGTACCTTTGGAAGTTTAAAGATTAGTAGTGTCCCACCCCTTGCTTCTCAGGAATGAGTAGGTTAACCTATGATACGCATTTGATGGCATTGGGCCTGTACTCACTGCAATTTAGAAAAATGAGGGGGGACCTCATTGAAGCATACAGAATGGTGAAAGGGTTGGATAGAGTGGATGTGGGGAGGATGTTTCCACTAGTGGGAGAGTCTAGAACTAGAGGTCATAGCCTCAGAATTAAAGGGCTTTCTTTTAGGAAGATGAGGAGAAATTTCTTTAGTCAGAGGGTGGTGAATCTGTGGAATCCTTTGCCACAGAAGGATGTGGAGGCCAGGTCAGTGGATATTTTTAAGGCAGAGATAGATTGATTCTTGATTAGTACAGGTGTCGGAGGTTATGTGGAGAAGGCAGGAGAATGGCGTTAGGAGGGAGAGATAGATCAGCCATGATTGAATGGGGAAGTAGGCGATGGGCCAAATGGGCTAATTTTACTCCTATCATTTATGACTATAAACTGCACTATCATGAAAGTAAATCATTGAGACACTTTATACACTACTCTGTTCACTCCTTGTGAGTAGTGTTTGCACTGATTTCATGTTTATAATATATAATATATTTCTTATAATATTAACATGACTTATCTGATGAAATACAGTTAAAATGATACTACCATGTTTCATAATAGGAGCCCGGTCTGCAGTATTTTACACCGAGAATATCATCAAGAAAGAGGACATTTACTTTGAGGGGTATTTAATAAAATCACCACCTCCGCTTCTGTTTGAACAAAAGGTACATTCAGAATAATAATTGAAATATATTCGAAATTAGATTTTTTTTATGCACTCATGAAGATATTGATGGTTTTGCAAGTAAAGCTAATTCCTAAATAACAATCCATATAAACATAATGTAATATTGGAAATGTTTACACAATCAGCAGGAAGTTCAAGGAAAAATTTAATAAGAACCTGAGGGGTAACCACTTTACACAAAAACCTCGTTCCACTGCAAAATGTCCTCAAAGTATGTCTATTTGAATGTTCTTTTCTCCTGTAAAATCCCCTCAAGGAATGCTTACTCAGGATGGTATTGACAAACCTCAAGGCCGTGTATCAAGAGGCCACAAGAAAAGCCTGCATTAGTAGGAAAGGAGCACATCATCTCACAAATCTTCTCCCTACCTACCAAAAGCCTGCTGAGTTACTCCAGCACTTTGTGTCTACCTTTGCTATAAACCAGCGTCTGCAGTTCAATGTTTCTACTCCCTATTTGCCACCTTCTGCCCATCTGTGGAACGGTCCATAGTTTCCAAATGGGGTTCCTCACCTATTTAAGAACCCATAAATCCTGAGTGAAAGCTAGTCATTCTCAATACCAGGGGACTGCCTAAGAACAAGAACTATTAGACAAAAATATGAACACATATGATCTACTTACTTCAACATGATGTAAGATTTACATTTGCTAAAGTTAATCTTCATGACATATCCTCGTCGGTAATGGCCTGTTATCACACTGCTGCCAACCAACCGCACATATTTTTAAATTGTATTTATATTGTGTTTATTCTTGGTGTTGGTTTGGTAGTATTCAGGCTAAACTTTTTTTTTAATTTTCTCAGAAATCATGGAAAAAGCGATATTTTGTACTGGCAAAATCAAAAGATGAATACATCTTGTTTTACTACTCAAAAAAAGAAAGAAGCAGGAAATTACCTTCACGTGGAGAAATATCTATAAGAAAGTAAGAACACTGCATTCCTTAATTCATTTTTGATTCTTTTTGATGCACTGAAGGTCTCCAGTTGTTTTGTACAATACCTATACACAGGGGTGCAGTGGTGTCGGAGCTCAGTGGAGCGCCGCTCCAGCATCTCTGTAAAATAAAAAGCCAAAATAAACAGTGGGGAATTTTATCTAGCGGGGAATTTACCAGCAGCCGCTCTGGCACCAGTGACAGCTCCGACATCTAAAAAACTAGCACTGCAACACTGTCTATACACTTTGGAATAATGCGCCTTTCATTAATTTGCCTGGCTAGTCAAACTACTTTTGCAAATAGAGAGCAATATTAAAGGCACTGCTAACTTTGTGTCAGTTGAGAATGGTACCTCTAACAATTTTCAATATTTGCACTACCCACAAAGGGCACAATACGAATGATTCGTTCTCTACTTCAGGAACAAATTACGGATCCTAAAAAGTCATAGCTCCTATTGTTATGGGAATAGCGCACCCGGTGGTGCAGTACCGGGGATATAGCCATCAGGCTGTAGCCAAGCTGATCCTGATTTAAAATGGCTGAACCCAAGACTCGAGTGTAAAGCCTCTGTTAATTAGTTGTGTAGCTGTAATGTAGCAGGTTACAGAAAGGAAACACACTGACAAAACACCTATGATATATTTTTTTGTCCTTTTCTCGAACAGTAAATATGCCTTTCTTCTCTTCTCCAACTTCCTACTATTCTTGCTGGATTTAAATTAACTTGCTCCCAGTATACTCATGAATTTTGTGAAAAACCTGAGCGCACGAGGAAAGGACATTGCCAACTTTTACCCAATGAAAACATTGAATAGCCGTAAAAAAAGCTGAAACCAATAGAGGCCAGAGGGAAATGGCTGTGTCACATGTAATGTGGACTCTTATACATCGGCGAGATCAAACATAGACTGGGCGATCATTTTGTTGAACACCTTCTCTCAGTCCTCCTGAACCTACCTGATCTCCTGGTTGCTAAACACTTTAATTCTCCTTCCCATTCCCACACAGACCTTTCTGTCCTAGGTCTCCTCCATTGTCAGAATGGGGCTAAACGCAAATTGGAGGAACAGCATCTCATATTTCGCTTGGGCATCTTACAGCCCAGTGGTATGAATATTGATTTCGCTAACCAGATAGCCACGTCATTCCCTCTCTCCCTAACCCTCCCCCACCCAAATCGCACCAGCTTCTCATTTTCACCCAAAAAGCAACTAACAACAGCCTGTTTCCTTTATCGTCGTTACTTTTTTGCATATCTTTCATTCATTGTTCTTTATCTCTCTTCATTGTCTATATCTCTCGTTTCCCTTATCCCTAACCAGTCTGAAGAAGGGTCTCGACCCGAAACATCACCTATTCCTTCTCTCCAGAGATCCTGCCTGTCCCGTTGAGTTACTCCAGCATTTTGTGTCTATCTGCTTAATACAAATCAAGGTGGCTGTGGTTATCGAAAATCAGATAACATTACTCATGTGCAGAATTCCTCTGGGGTGTGAAGTTGACAATCTCTTTTTGGTGTTTCATTCATGCCTAGTCATCTGCGATTAGTTCAGGAATAAGCTATAGACCAGACATTTCTCTTCTGTAGACAGCACAATACTAGTGGGAGAATCTAGGACTAGAGGGCATAGCCTCAGAATTAAAGGACGTTCTTTTCGGAAGGAGATGAGGAGATATTTCTTTAGTCAGTGGGTGGAGAATCTATGCCACAGATCTTTCCTACAGAAGGCTGTGGAGGCCAAGTCAGTGGATATTTTTAAGGCAGAGATAGATTTTTGATTAGTACAGGTGTCAGAGGTTATGGGGAGAAGGCAGGAGAATGGGGTTAGGGGAGATATATCGGCCATGATTGAATGGCGGAGTAGGCTTGATGGGCTAACTGACCTAATTCTTCTCCTATCACTTATGACAATACCTTCTTAAAACATACAGATTTGGGCTGATAAGTGACAAATCTCATCCGGCTAAAGAAACCCCAATCTACTATTCTTAGCCTTCATTGTTGGCATTATTAGCAATCATTCTTCCATCAGTGTCCCTGAAGAAAACATTGGTCACAACCCAGTGGGTTTCACCATTTCAACATGAAAACTCTTTCCCTCTCAAATTCTGTGTCACTTAAAAGTCTAAATCAAGAGAATACTTACCTTTAACCTGGAATGATGCAGCTCCAACAGAAGTTGGGATTTGTCTTTAACATTTCATAACTGCTTTTACTTGTTAAAGCGTAATTAATGCATTCAATAACTATAATACTTCAAATATATTTGATTTTCAAGCTAGCCTTCAATATATTCCTCTTTATTTAAACAGAATTATAGAATTGTGCATAAGACCAGATTACCATCGCAAATGGAGTATACTTCAGGAACTTTTTTCAATCCACTCTTCTGAAAATGTTATTCTTGTGCAGACAGAGGAAAGAGAATACTTTTTTATTGGAGACGGGTGAGTATTCAGGACTAAAATATTTACATTGGGTGTTTTAAATATCAGCAAATGCAGATTATTTTGAGTGAGAAATCACAGTGGACCTATGATTATCTAAATACACTGAACAGAACACCCTTGGGATTGATATCCTGAAACATATGTAAACAAACTTAACAGAGGTGCTAATAAATTACATTGTACCATGTCTTTGATCCTTTCTACCTCCTGTTTGCTCTCCAGTGACTTCTAAATATGAAAGTCAAAACAGGTCCACCACATATTGTAGGGATTACAAGTATTAAGAACATGCTTCCGCTTCAAACCCTCGCAGCGCTTATATCTGAGGCATGAAAAATAAACTAATGTGGAGTCAAGAAGCAGCCAAATAATTGATTTAATATCCCATGCTTTGATGAAAAGTATAAGAATGACAAATCTTAAAATGAAAATATGTGTAAGAACAAATATGTGTAAGAACAAATGTAGTGAATGTGTTTTGTCCTGAAATTAACTAATCTAAAGCAGGGTCCCGACTGGAAAGGAGACTGAAGAAAGGTCAAACCCTAAACGTCGCCAATCCATTCCTGCCACAGATGCTGCCTGACCCACTAAATTACTCCAGCACTTTGTGTTTTGCTGAAGATTACAGAATCGGAAGTTCCTTTTAACTTTCTAATCTAAAGCAGGAATTGATTAAGACACAATAGTTAATTGCATCTTAATAACTTTTGGAGCATTTGATCAAATGCAAGGAATGCTTTGGAAGGCAAAGGACTTCTTAAAATATTAACAAGAAGTAATTTTGAGTGTGTTCCCCGCTTTATATTTGTTTGGAATGTTATATGTTTGTTTTTCTGCCTAGTAATTTAAATGCTACGAAGACAAATGAGTAGTTTATTTATCCAAGCCTATACTTTTTAGACTTTAGTGATACCGTGTGGAATCAGGCTCTTCGACCCACCGAGTCCGCGCCGACCTGCGGTCACCCCATACACTAACACTGTCCTACACACGAGGGCCAATTTACAATTGACAGAAGCCAATTCACCTAAAAACCTGCATGTCTTTGGAGTGTGGGAAGAAACCGAGCACCTGGAGAAAACTTACGCGGTCATAGGGAGAACGTACAAACTCTGTATCTGTAGTCAGGATCGAACCCGAGTCTCTGGCACTGTAAGGCATCAACTCTACCACTGTGCCGCCCTTTTGGAGGCCAAAAAGCGTAAGGGATAATCAGATAAGATCGTCATCTTGATTGCTTGTTCATCATTTTGCATTGCCCTCGTTCAGAATCTCCGATCTCAACAGCTCATGGTGGGAATTGAGAATAGATAAACAGAGTTAGATTCATAGAGTCGCACTTATAGTCATAGAAATAGGCCCTTCAGCCCAACATGTTCATGCTGACCAAGATGTCTACACTAATCCAATTAGCCTGCATTTGTCCCATATCCCTTTAAACCTTTTACTACCCATAGTAAAAACTATTTTAAATAGCTATTGAAGATTGTAATTGACCTCCTTCTATTGTCTTCTCTGACAGCTCATTCCATATACACACTATTTTCTGAGTGAAAAATGTGTCCCTCAGAATCCTTTAATTCGTTCCCCTCTCATCTTAAACCTATTTAAGTTATAGACTCTGCTCTTCAGGGAATAGGGCTATCACGCTCTCTCCTTTCTGTGCCCCTCATGACTGTATAAACTTCTGTCAGTTCACCTCTCTGCCTCCTTCACACAAGAGAAATGGAAGCACGGTGGTACAGCGGTAGAGTTACTGCCTCACAGCACTGGAGACCCAGGTTCGATCCTGACTACTGGTGCTGTCTGTACAAAGTTTGTACGTTCTCCCCGTGACCGCATGGGTTTTCTCCAGCTGCTTCGGTTTCCTCCCACAATCTACAGACGCACAGGTTTGTAGGTTAATTGGCGTTGGTAGAAAATGTAAATTGTCCCTAGTGCGTATGATAGCGGTAGTGTACAGAGTGATCATTGCTCGGCGTGGACTCAGTTGGCCGAAGGGGCTGTTTTCACGTTATATCTCTAAAGTCTAAAAGAGTCCTAACACATCCAGTCTTTCCTTATAACTCAAGCCCTCAGACCAGGGTTAACAACCTAGCTTAATGATATCCTCCCTTAGCATGGTGACCAGAACTGCACACAGTACTGAAAGTGTAGTTGAGCCAATGATTTGTACAACTGTAATGTGATATCTCAACTACTATAATCAATGCCTCAGCCGATAAAGGCAGGCATACCATATGCCTTCTTCACTATCAGCATCGCCATTTCAGGGAACTATGTAGTTCCCCAAGGTCTCACTGTTAAATGGTTTAATCAATGATACTTTATTGTCACATGTATGCAGGTAGAGTGAAATTCCTTTTTTGCACGCAGTTCAGTAAAAATCTTACTGTACATAGGCACAACGTAACAAGTACAAGAGTGTAGAAATAATACATTACACTGAGATAGCACACAAGAGTCCAGTATCATTTCCCAGGGTTGTGTGTGTGTGTGTATGTCCTGACCGGCTTTAACATCCCTAAATACATCATATTGTACTTGCCTGAGTTAAATTCCATTAGCCATTCCCTTGCTACACTTTTCCAGTTTTTCAAACCCTTCACAGGCATTAAAACAAGTTTTAATGTATCATAAAGTTACAGGAAGACTGTCAATAAACAAAGTTGTGAGATTGAACAGATAACGTGCGGAATATATTACATGGGCAAATGGTGAGCATTTCCTCCAGGATTTACTCTTTTATTTGTGTTCTTTCCTCCTCAGAAATTCTATAGAATCATTGCACAGAGTAATCGCAAATCTGCGTCAAAATTTTCCATCTGAAAGCGAAAGTCAGGTAATAAAACATTGACATTATCATGAAAAAATATATAATTATCATGATTTTTTTTTTGTGGATTTTTAAAAAAATATCAAAAAAATACTTTATCGAAGTAATAAATATTTACAAAACATCTTCTTTTCAACAGCCCCTTCCGACATTTCTGGAGGTTACACGTTCAATACAGGTATTCATTTCCAAATTTACACCAAAATGTACACAGAATCCCTTATTTGGATGCATGCAAAACAAACTGTGGTGTGGATAGAGTAGACAGTCAGAACCTTTTTTTCCTTGGGTAAGACTGGAGGGCATAGCTTTAAGGTGAGTGAGAGGGACAAAGTTTAAAGCAGATATGAGGGGAAAAATGTTTTTACACAGCGAGTGATGTTTGGAATACACTGGCGTGGGTGGAGGTGGTGGAGGCAGACACAATAATCGCATTCAAGAGGCTTTCAGATAAGCACACAGAAATGCAGGGAATAGTGGGATATGGATCACATGCAGGAGAAGGAGAGAGTTTAATTGGGCATCGTGTTCAGCATGGATGTTGTTGGCCGAAGGGCCTGTTCCTGTGCTGTAATGCTTGATGTCCAAACTTTCAAATGTACACTTGCATTAGAATCAGCTAAACAGTATATCAAATGCGGCACTTGCTTTCATAACATTTGCAACATGTATCTATCATCTCGTAAATACTGGTAGTTGACTGGATTATTGGTTAAAACAAATTGAATCTGATTTCATACTAAACCCCTGAGATGTAATTTTGAATGCGGGTAACACCTTGTCCAGAAAAGCCTAGTTAGAGTTATGTAATCCTACAGTGTCCTATACTACTGAAAAATCAATAATTGAATGAACAGGCCTGACCAGTCAACTTATTGGATGCTTGGTTTTCAATAGTTAAATACTTATTGTTTCTAGAATACTTCCATTGAACTTGTGAAAACTGAGCCGAACCAACAACAAGACGTTCCCTTACCGAACCAAGCCGAATCAATTTACGCCTCAATCAAAGACATGCTCCTGGAAGCAGAGGTAATACAGTGTGTTCATGGGCAGCATTTGAGCTGCATTGCAGGACGATGATACCTCTTAATGGGAGTGGGGAAGGAAATGCACACACGATAAAAAGGCATCATGTATCACAATGTTGCACTGTAACATTAATGCTAAACATATATTCAAAGTTATTGATTAATTGGAGTTTCAAATTTGATAACATTATCTTCTTCTTTCGTATATCAACTACAACAATCAAACGTGGCAATTGGTGCTTCAGAGTACCGTAGTTGAAGCTATTCTGCAAATTTTGCCAGTTCCGTAGAACTACCCAGGGTGGACGACAAGGACGTAAAGCAGCCCCCACCCCATAACATTATCTTATCAGCCTGTTTGGCATTCAGGTGAAAGTTCAGAGGGAGGGGGAGTGACCTAATTAAAGTATTTAAAACTGAACGTTTTTGAAAGAGCAGGCTCCCAGTGTGTCATAGAGTTTGGAACCACAACGTTCGGCCCAACTCGTACATGCTGACCAAAGTGCCCCATCGAAGCCAGGAGCATTTGTCCCATATCACTCTTTCCTATCCCTATACCTTTCATGGTGTCCTTTGAATTCTGTTATTGGACCTGCCTTAACTACCTTCCATAGCATCTCATGCTTCAATTACATCAGTGGCTTGTTCCATATACCCACCACCCTCCAAGTGACAAGGCTGCCCCCTGGGTTCTTATTAAATCTTTCCCCTCTCACCTTAAACCTATGTCCTCTGATTCTTGATTCCCCTGCTCTGGGTAAAAGACTGTGCATTCAGCCTATTTATTCTGAAGTGCTTTTCACTGCAGAGAAAGAAATCCTACACAATAATCATCAAAAACTCACATCGGGAATTCCGATGAAGCATCGTTACCCAAATGCAAATGTAGAATTTGATGCCAGAGGGATTGGTTGAGAAGAATATTAAAGGAGTATTAAAGGACAAATTGATTTAGAATAAGAGGGTGGTGGGAATAGAGGGAATAGAGGGGAGGCAAAAGAATTATGAGGAAAGATACAAGGTTTGAGTGTCATAGAGTGTCATGGATGAGTTGAGCCAAAAGCTCCTTTTGTGTTATAAAATCTATATGTAGTAAGTAGATATTTTGAGAATGCCTCAAAAACCAATTACCATCTCATAGAGATCATTTGGATAGTTTTATTTAGAGGGCGGCACAGTGGGGCAGTGGTAGAGTTGCTGCCTTACAGCACCAGAGATCGTGTTTCCATCCTGACTACGGGCGCTGTCTGTATAGAGTTTATATGTTCTCCCTGTGATCCCATGGGTTTTCTCCAGTTGTTCCAGTTTCCTCCCATATCTTGAGGAAGGATATTCCATATCTCCCATATCTCCAAATTTGAGGAAGGATATTCTTGCTATTGAGGGCGTGCAGTGTAGGTTTACTAGGTTAATTCCCGGAATGGCGGGACTGTCATATGTTGAAAGACTAGAGCGACTAGGCTTGTATACACTGGAATTTAGAAGGATGAGAGGGGATTTTATTGAAACGTATAAGATTATTAAGGGGTTGGACACGTTAGAGGCAGGAAACATGTTCCCAATGTTGGGGGAGTCCAGAACAAGGGGCCACAGTTTAAGAATAAGGGGTAGGCCATTTAGGACGGAGATGAGGAAAAAAAAATTCAGTCAGAGAGTTGTGAATCTGTGGAATTCTCTGCCTCAGAAGGCAGTGGAGGCCAATTCTCTGAATGCATTCAAGAGAGAGCTAGATAGAGCTCTTAAGGATAGCGGAGTCAGGGGGTATGGGGAGAAAGCAGGAACGGGGTACTGATTGAGAATGATCAGCCATGATCACATTGAATGGTGATGCTGGCTCGAAGGGCCGAATGGCCTACTCCTGCACCTATTGTCTATTGTCTATCTTAGATTTGCAACTTTGTAGGTTACGTGGTTTCAGTAAATTGCCCCGAGGGTGTAGAATGTGAAACTGGGATAACGTGGAACTAGTGTACAGGTGATCGTTGGTCGGCATGGACTCGTTGGGCCGAAGGCTCTGTTTCCACGCTGTATCTTTACTGAACTAAAAATATGCATTTTTATTCATTTAGTGCAATTGTTCAAAATTAGTTAAAGAATATTCCAATAGTGTATTTCACTGTTTCTGAAATTTGTTTTCCATTGTATTCAGTTGAATGGATTTTTCAAAGCATATTTCAGTAATTGAGTAAAATTTTCTAGTCCCGTGCTTCGCTAAACAAAATAGTTAGAAAATTCATCCAGTGAAAATAACATAAAATAACAACATTAATGTGTTCTCCACTACAATTACACTTCATGGATTAGCTTTATGCATTTCAAATGATGAAAACAATTTCTAAATCATGACAACAAGAACTAGGGTTGACAAAAAAGTTTCAATAGCTGATTAAAAGGTGGAACTTAATGTACCTCTGCATTTTGATGCCAAAAGGACAAGTTTGTCTACACCGATTCATGCCATAAACTTTAAAACAATTATTAGATCACTAACTGTTGTCTGCATTTATGTTGTGTGTTGTGGAGATTGCTATTAACAATTAACAATTTGCATCATCAAGATAATGCAAAAGGCCAAATTGTCAATTTATCTCACAGACCAAAATGATCTTTGACAGCGAATCATTGAGATGGCCTAATCTGAAATACCTCCATGTACATGAACAGGGACATTTTTGTTCAACAGGTTTAGAGGTCATAAATTATTGTAATCGGCGACGAGGCAGCACAGTGGCACAGTAGTAGAGTTGCTGCTTTACAGCACCAGAGACCCAGGTTTAATCCTGACTATGGGTACTGTCAATGCAGAGTTTTGCGTTCTCCCTGTGACCGAATGGGTTTTCCCCGGGTGCTCCAGTTTCCTTCCACATTCCAAAGGCGTACAGGTTTGTAAGTTAATTGGCTTTGGTAAATTGTAAATTGTCCCAAGTGTGTAGTGTAGTGGTCAGAGTGGTGGGCCGAAGAGCCTGTATCTCAAGTCTAAAGTGATACTTTGAAAGTGAAATTCATAGATGTGGTGGAAAGTATTGAAATCATGAGGCGACATATCTGACAGTTGTGATATCATGAGAGGTAGAGTCATAGAGGGGAGATACATTTTCTCCCGGTGGATGCAACAAGGACTACAAACCATCATGGTTGCCAGCAAAAGACTACAAAACCCATAGTCAGCAGGGCTGCCTGCCCTGCTGACACTGATTGCTGCTGACACTGATTGCTGCTGACTGATTGCTGCTGACACTGATTGCTGCTGACACTGATTGCTGCTGACACTCATTGCTGCTGACACTGATTGCTGCTGACACTGATTGCTGCTGACACTGATTGCTGCTGACACTGATTGCTGCTGACACTGATTGCTGCTGACACTGATTGCTGCTGACACTGATTGCTGCTGACACTGATTGCTGCTGACACTGATTGCTGCTGACACGGATTGCTGCTGACACTGATTGCTGCTGACACTGATTGCTGCTGACACTGATTGCTGCTGACAGTGATTGCTGCTGACACTGATTGCTGCTGACACTGATTGCTGCTGACACTGATTGCTGCTGACACTGATTGCTGCTGACACTGATTGCTGCTGACACTGATTGCTGCTGACACTGATTGCTGCCCAGCTGAACCAGGTGAGCTGATTGCCTCAGTGAGAGAGCTAAAAGGGAAGGGAAGCAGTGTATTTAACAAGAGAGACAATGACTGGAGCAGACAGGGAGAGAAGCAGTGTTTGAGTTATAGTTTGTAAGAAGGCAGCAAGCTACAGTTTTGATTTAACTACCTGTTTTGGTTTTGTGTACCTGTCTGCAAACAATTAAGTTTACCTGTTTTTGGAAAAGACTAAATATATGGAATTTAAGTTTGAAAACAAGAACTTTTCTGTCTTCATTTCCGGCACCCACACCTCCCAACCTTCAAGAGAAAAGCTCCTGACCTCTCAAGACATCACACAGTGAAACCATTTTGAGCTGACCTGGTGCAGGAAGCACATAAGATGCTACAGATTTCAATGCATTTGATGGACAAACACTCTATTAACAGATTATCAATGTATCTTTGTTTGCAGGCTAATAAACAAGAAAATGCAAAGCCATTTGTTGAACATACTTTCTCAGAAACGACAGAAGACATTTATGATTTTCCCAGGAATCATCTCCACAGGTTGTCACAGGTAATATTCATGTCCTCATTATAAAGTGTTGCCACCCCGATAGAACTGCTGCTTCTTGGCTCTCGTGACCAATATTCAACACTATGTTTGTGATTTTCCCCTTGAGTACCCTGTTTTCTTCCCAAATCTTAGAGTGTGGTGTGATAGGTTATTTGGCCACTGTAAATTGCTCCTGGTAGAGATGACTAGTGGGATCTATGGGAAATTGTTGCAAATGTGGGGAGAATAACATAACATGAAGGTGTGGAATTCTCTGCCTCAGAAGGCAGTGGAGGCCAGTTCGTTGGATGCTTTCAAGAGAGAGCTGGATAGAGCTCTTAAGGATAGCGGAGTGAGGGGGTATGGGGAGAAGGCAGGAACGGGGTACTGATTGATAGTGATCAGCCATGATCGCATTGAATGGCGGTGCTGGCTCGAAGGGCTGAATGGCCTACTCCTGCACCTATTGTCTATTGTCTATTGTCTATTAGTGCAAATGACTGTTTGATGGTTGGCATGGATTTTTTAGTTTAGCTTAGTTTAGAGATGCAGTGAGGAAACAAGCCCTCCCACCGAGACCAGCGATTCCCGTATACCAGCACTATCCTACATAATAGGGACAATTTACACTTTTTACCTAAGCCAATTAACCTACAAA